>NC_034014.1:26235599-26535599 GCF_000346465.2 Prunus persica
GTTGCTTGCCCCATTTACTTGACGTATCACATGAAGAAATTGTTTATTTCTTGGCTTCAACGACCTTTCTCCTTTAGGGGGAAAGAGGGAGTGAAGAAAAGTGTGTCTGCGTGAATTAGCTAAAGTTAATATGGAAGAATTTGTCATTGTCGTTTTCCGTTACTGTTGTCATTGTCGTGGCTGTTGTTGCCGCCGTTGATGTTGCCTTTATTTGCTTCACTTTCCAATGCTATGGTCATTGCCGATGCCATGTTGTTGTGTTTTGATCTGTCTCTACAACATAAAAAACCCTAACCCTAAACCTATTTCTGCTGCACTATATACCTAGCCTATAATCCTAGCCCGTCGCCGTTGCCTACCTTGCTACCGTTGCTACCACTTACCTTGCTATTGCAGCCGCTGCCACCACCCCACCATTCATCACCATGCCCAATGTTGATGCCTTTATTTCTTCACTTGCTTCTGGTTCTACTTCACCTACTGACGTACTCACAGGGTTTCTGTGTTCTGCCTTATCTACTACCATGCTCACAGGGTTTCTGTATTCTACCTTACCTATTGTCGTGCTCATAGAGTTTCTGTGTTCTGCCTTATCTACTACCGTGCTCACAGGATTTTTGTGTTTTGCCTTATTTACTGTCGTACTCGCGGGGTTTCTTTGTTCTACCTTATCTATTATCGTGTTCACAGGGTTTCTGTGTTCTGCCTTATCTACTGTCGTGCTCACAAGGTTTCTGTGTGTTTGTTTTTATGTGTTCTTCTTTGTGGCTTATTTGTTAGGGTTTGTCAGTTGTTTTACTTGTGGTTTATGATAAGGTCTTCTCTACAGTTGTTCAATTGGTCAATGTCGAGTATGGTGTTCTATGACTCGCTTGTCAAGTTGGGCGTGCGAAATATCTTTGCTCCAACTTGAGGGGGAGTGTTGGTGAGTCCTTACTTAGTTAGGATTTTGGTTCCTTATTTAGTTAGGATTTTGGTTAGTTATCAATTATTATTTAGTCCTATTGTAATAGAGATTTATTTCCTATTGTAATTTAGATATATTTAATATTTTCTTTAGGGTTAACACATCTTTGTACTTGTATAAATACTTCCATATTAGAGAAAAATGAGAATATATGTGTATCTTAGCATAACTGAACGTTTGCCCTACTTTGTTTGACATCTACAACACAAATGCCATTATAAAACCCAGAATTTGGGGTGTTTCTAATTCTAAGTGGGGTCAAAGTCGACTATCTCCGGCCATGGACACCAAAAATGGAGCACTTGACGTGTGTAATAACAAGCCCACAAGAAATGACGTTGTGCTGAACCCCCAACACAACGTTGGTTCCACTTCCACCGTGCAGAAATACTCTTATCCCCTCATCCAACTCGTCCAATGCCACTCTGGGTAGCTACCTGGCTCGGCGACTCCTCCAAATTTGTGTCACAGACGTTTTCTTTGTACCGGGTGACTTTAACTTAACCCTTCTCGACCATCTCATAGCCGAGCCTGGGCTCACTAACATCGGCTGCTGCAACGAGCTTAATGCCGACTACGCAACTGAAGGCTACGCGCCCTCGGGCAGCTTCGGCACGTGCATAGTTACTTTCACTATGGGCGAGCTTAGTGCTCAATGCAATAGCTGGAGCCTGCAGTGAGGATTTGCCTGTGATTTGTATCGTTGGAGGACCCAACTCCAATGACTATGAGGCTGATAATAGGATTCTTCACCATACAATTGGGTAACCTGATTTTAGCCAAGAGCTTAGGTGCTTTCAGAACGTCACTTGCTGTCGGGTAAATATTGTAAACTTTGGATTTAGTGACTTTGATATAAGACTTTTGACTTTTGTGTCACATAGGATTACATTCTTTTTAAATATTTTTTGATGTAATCTTCTTTTTTATTATTTTTAAAATCATTTTTAGTTCCAATGTTGCCCTTTATGGCTTGAATTAATTAATAGTTATTTATGTTATAATAATTAGCTATTTTTTGTAGGTAACAAACAATTTTATTTATCTATTTTTATATTTGACTTATAGGTAGTCTTCTAATTTATGTTCCTAACTCATAGGTAACACGATTTTTCACTAAGTTTTTTTCATGGCTAATAATAACATTATTTACCTGGATGTGAGGTACATAATTTCATGTGGGTGCTTGTCTGATCAATTAGTATATGCAATTGAGGTTGTAGAGGGGGAAAAGAAGGAATGCTTGTGCTTCATTAATGTGATTGTTCAAGAAACCATACCATTAAAACAAGCATCAAACTAAGACCAAACTCTCTCCATGGCTTAATTACCGGCATCCTTGCGGCAATTTCAGTTTTTGGCAGTTGAACCATGAGTCTCCTGTCTCAGCTATCACAAAATCTTTTGGATAGTGTTGGAACAGAACATTAACCCTCAAAAGTTCTCCGGGACCACATTTCAGAGGCTGGCCAGCACAAATATCCTTTGGTAGTTCTCACAAGGATGATACCAGAAAGGAGCTGCTTCAATGGGGGTCTAGGGTTGCTGCAGCCAATAGCCGCCAACCAAGCCCTCATCAGTACACTCATATATAGGTCATCAACTGCATCAATGGAGTGCTATTAGGGGTGCTTATCGGTTTGAAATTTATAAATTAAGCCAATTCGTATTCGATATAATGTAGATTGGATTATAAATTTTCTAATTCAATCCGATTAGAGCTTACGATCCAATTCTTGTTAAATCTAATCCAATCAAATATTTTAATAGATATGTAACAAGTAAATTACATCTTTTATATAAATAGTTTATAAAAAAAATGATATCGGTAATCATGGATAAAGCGTGTAACAATTTGGTACTCCCTCATTAATGGTTGAGAAATTATCAAGCACCCCCTTGTGATAGAAGCACACCCCTAATTTGATTTACATAAAATGTTAGAGCATCCATAATCATGCTCTCTATTTTTTTCTTTAAGTTTTAGTTAAAAACATATAAAAGTTATTTTAGGAGCTCTCTATAAAATTTAAACTTCAATCATGCTTTCTAGTTTAGGGAGTCATAAATGTTATAACTCTTTTTTGATTGGTCCATCTGTATTAAAAAAAAAATAAAAAATAGTTAACATTAAATAAAGGTTTGAAATACTCATTAAATAAAGTAGCATTAAATTATAGGGAGCCACTATGAGTTCTTTTTCTCTCCTCAGATTTAGGAGCTCCTAGAGGTCTCCCTATTTTAAGAGGTGGATAGGGAACATGGCTGGAGTTGTATTTTTACAAGGAGAATGCTAGCAACCTTCTCTTTTGGACCTTCTCCATTCTCCTAATGACATGTGTCATTTTCTCTACACTTAAAACAATGACATTAATGCATTAGACAATATATCTTTTGTTCCCAAATTTACCCTTATTAAATGTATTAACTTTATATTTCCTTCAATTTACAACTTAACTTAAACAATCAAATTTTTTTTTAAAAAAAAAAACACTAAAAGTTCAATCAAATAAATATTTGAAAATAAGAACGAATTATACTTCCCTAAAACAAAACTTGTTTTTTTTCCAAAAATAAGTTTTTCAATAAAACTGTTAAAATTTATGGAATTAAAAAAAAAAACAGATAAATATTTTTTTTAAATTAATGAACATTCTAATTGATTGAAAAAGTTAAAAGATAAAAAGAAACTAAAAAAAAAAAAAAAATCCCAAACCCATTACACCATCTCTCTTTCTCTCTCTCTCTCTCTCTCTCTAACGTCCCCAATAGTAAGACATTATAACTCGTGTATTAATGCTACATTCTAGGTCTATAACATATATAAATTATATCATTAATTTGTATTATATTACATGAAATGAGAACACTAAATGATAATGTGACGGTCACACCAAAGAAACGGAGACCACTTGGCTCGCTGTCTTCCGTGCAATCAAGTCACAGAAACAATAAACCACTTGTTTTGTGAGTGCAGTTTTGCTCGACAAGTTTGTCAAGCCTTGAAACATTGAATTGGGTTTTCTCTGTGTTCATGTGTCCTTTAAAGTTTTGTGTGATGTTCGAGCTTTAAAGAACACATGAATTCAAAGAAAACCGAGACTGGAGCCCACAGGTTTTTTGAAAAAAAAAAAGAAAAGAAAAAAAAAAGCAGAACGCAGTTTATTTTGGGGAGGAAAAACCTCAAACGTTGCTTAATTTATGGTTTGACTGCCAGACAATGGAGACGTGCCCAGTCCGACTTACCAAAGACAAAGAGTCTGGTCTGTGACCGTAGTGGAAAAGTATAACGCCCTCACATTTGTTCCTGCGATTGCGTCACGTCACATGATGAGACAATGAGAATCAGACTCCACAACGCTTCTGTTCGACACTGCAATGTGCATGCATTATGCATACCGCTCGCTTCCAAAACTTGGAAATTTCCAATTACCGGCGACTCTTGTGGTTTCCAAAACCCGTGGATTTTCTCCTTTTCTCGGATGCAGTATTATTCCATCACGTCGTCGTCTCGTTACACCAACCTTGTGTATACTTACGTCGGTTTGGTAATTTGACTCCGGAGGAGCCGTTACGAGCCAAGATTACTATCAGAAAGCCACGTGTCACTCATTGCGAGTTGCTGAGATTGGGATTTAAATTTGTGTGTTTTGAAAGGAGGAACGAAAACAACTTTTAAGCCTTAAAAAAACCAGATTAATTACAGCTAATAATTAATTTTTATTTGGTAAAACTACAGCTAATTATTCGTTGACGCCTTGACTGGCTTTTCTTCAGGGCCACGAAAATACGTCCACCGTCAATACTTGTAAACCGTTTCACGCGCAACAACAACAACAACTCATTTATATAATTACTGGTTTACTGTTACCTTCTACGGTTTTACCTTTGTTCATCTTTTGCATATTGACCACGGTCTGTATGTTAGGTCCACAATATTAGAATTCAAAGGAGTTATATGCATTTAACTTTGTCACTAAACTAAAGCCACACATAATTATGATATTTTCCAACCCAATTGAACAAGATCCAAAAGAAAACAGAATAAAGCAAAACAAGATGGTGATATTTTGTCCAAAAAACCAACGTCTTTTACGATTCTAAGTCCTCGGTAAGAAATCAAAAAGTCCTTGTTATACGTTGGCTCTGAAATGGGGTAGCCTTCCCACCCCATAAATTTATTTTATTTTATTTTTTCACCCAAAAAAGAAAAGAGAGATTCGAAATTAAAAGTTTGCACTATTATAGAGTTCTTGTCATTGATTGGGTCACTAAATTCCATAGCTAAGTTGCAATTTTAATTGGAAAATAATCAGATTTTTCTAGTGCTTTCTAAACTAAACTCAGAAAAATCAGAAACAATTATTATAATACTTGCTCCTCACTCATTCACCTGTATTAAGAATCCACTGCCACCCACTGCCTTCACGGAACGCCTCTCATGGAAACCGCCCCTGGTATCTTCCCTTCTCTGCCGACCACCCTATAAAAACCCACCTCCCTTTTCACCACCAAACATCAAAAAACCAAAAACCCAAAAACCCAAAAACCCAAAATCCCATTTCTCGCTACACGACATTTTCATCACAAAGTTTCGATTTGTATTGTTCAAGTCCAAACTCTCCATCTTTCTTTTGTTTTGAGTGTTTCTGAGTGTGATCAAAGTCACTCAACAATCCATGGACACCAAAATCGGAGCACTTGACGTTTGCAAGCCCGCAAGCAACGAAGTGGGCAGCCTGCCAAACGGCACCGCTATGGCTATTCAGAATTCGGTCCCCTCCACCGTGATCAACTCGTCCGAGGCCACTCTAGGTCGCCACCTTGCTCGCCGACTCGTCCAAATCGGCGTCACCGACGTCTTCACTGTGCCCGGTGACTTTAACTTGACCCTCCTCGACCACCTCATCGCAGAGCCTGGGCTCACCAACATTGGCTGCTGCAACGAGCTCAACGCCGGCTACGCCGCTGATGGCTACGCTCGCTCTCGTGGCGTCGGCGCGTGTGTTGTTACTTTCACTGTGGGGGGGCTCAGTGTTCTCAATGCGATCGCTGGAGCCTACAGTGAGAACTTGCCTCTGATTTGTATAGTTGGAGGACCCAACTCTAATGACTATGGAACCAGCCGGATTCTTCACCACACTATCGGGTTGCCTGATTTTACCCAAGAGCTTAGGTGCTTTCAGACCGTCACTTGCTATCAGGTCAGTATGAGATCAAAGTTTGGTTTTTTATTTTAATTTCATTGATTGTTTTTGGGTTTCTAATGGATTTGGTTAAAAGATTCATAGCGAGTTTGATTTGCCCTTATTTTTCAAAGTTCTGATTTTTGGTATGTGGGTTTTTATTAGGCCGTCGTAAATAATCTCGAAGATGCACATGAATCGATCGATACGGCAATTTCAACTGCTTTGAAAGAAAGCAAGCCTGTTTACATCAGCATAAGCTGTAACTTGGCTGGGATTCCCCATCCTACGTTTATCCGGGAACCAGTTCCATTTTCATTGTCTCCCAGGTAAAGTTTTAGGCTTTTTTAAAATTCCATTTGATGACGTGTTGATTAAAGGTTGTGCTTTTTAATTTTGAAGTATAGGATTGATTTATTTGTTTTGTTGTACAGATTGAGCAATCAATGGGGCTTAGAGGCTGCAGTTGAGGCAGCTGCAGAGTTCTTGAACAAGGCAGTGAAACCAGTTATGGTAGGTGGGCCTAAACTGCGAGTTGCACATGCTGGTGATGCCTTTGTTGAACTAGCTGATGCCAGTGGTTATGCTCTGGCTGTGATGCCTTCAGCAAAGGGGCTTGTGCCTGAGCACCACCCTCATTTCATTGGGACATATTGGGGCGCCGTGAGCACTGCCTTTTGTGCTGAGATTGTGGAGTCTGCAGATGCATACTTGTTTGCTGGACCAATTTTCAATGACTACAGCTCTGTTGGGTACTCTCTCCTTCTCAAGAAAGAGAAGGCAATCATCGTGCAGCCCGATCGTGTGACAATAGCAAATGGCCCTTCATTTGGTTGTGTTCTCATGAAGGATTTCCTCAGAGCACTAGCAAAGAAGCTCAACCACAACAACACTGCTCATGAGAACTACCGCAGGATCTTTGTTCCTGATGGACACCCTCTAAAGTGTGCACCCAGAGAACCTTTGAGGGTTAATGTTCTGTTTCAACATGTCCAAAAGATGCTGTCAAGTGAAACAGCTGTGATTGCTGAGACAGGGGACTCATGGTTTAACTGCCAGAAACTGAGATTGCCGGCTGGTTGCGGGTAAGCCAAGGATAAAATATGGTCTTTCATGTTCCTTTCTATGTTTTGGTTCATGCTTTTAATTGGAATTTTGAAATTGGCATTGCAGGTACGAGTTCCAAATGCAATATGGATCAATTGGTTGGTCAGTTGGAGCAACTCTTGGGTATGCTCAGGCTGTTCCTGAGAAGCGAGTGCTTGCTTTTATCGGTGATGGGAGCTTTCAGGTACATTTGATTCCTTTTCTCATTTTGATCAAAGCCAAGCATATAAGCACGTAAATCTCCAGAACTCTGTAGTTTACAAATAGGAATCTTATAGAGAGTGGTTGTAGAAAATTGTATTTGAATCTTATAGAGAGTGGTTGTAGAAAATTGCATTTGAAATGTGAAGCAAAGATTGACATATTTGCGTTTCTCAGTGTTGAAGAGTTTCTTTGAGCTTCTCCTATTTCAGACACTGAAATCTCACAGAGATTCCATAAATTTCTTACATTTTGTTGTTTAATGCCTAATAGGTGACTGCCCAAGATGTGTCGACAATGATTCGAAATGGGCAGAGAACCATCATCTTCCTGATAAACAATGGTGGATACACCATTGAAGTAGAGATCCATGATGGACCATACAATGTGATCAAGAACTGGAACTACACAGGACTTGTTGATGCCATCCACAATGGGGAGGGCAAGTGCTGGACAACCAAGGTGATTAGTTTGTTAATTCGTTTTCTTAATCTCCTTTAACCTCACTAATTAATGATTTAATCAAAGGGCTTCCTGGATCATAACATTCCTTGTAATTGAATTTACTACTTTTGCAGGTCCGTTATGAAGAGGAGCTGATTGAAGCAATTGAGACTGCAACTGGGGACAAGAAGGATAGCTTGTGCTTCATTGAGGTGATAGTTCACAAGGATGATACCAGCAAAGAGTTGCTTGAGTGGGGGTCTAGGGTTTCTGCTGCCAACAGCCGCCCACCCAATCCTCAGTAAACTCTTTCATGCCATGGCCTTCATTAATGGAGTGTTTTTTGTTCTGAAACATTAGAATGTTTCTCTTTCTCGTGGAGGGTTTCTTATGTTTCTTGTTTTTTTTTTTTAAATTTTTCCCTTGGTGAACGGTGTCTGTTCTACTTGAATTTTTGTTGGGTTCTATGTATATTCCCCTTTGAATTTGAGCATCTTCTGATATTTTAGTTTATGTGGATCCCAAATGAATTGCGCAAAGCAAGGTGTCTTTTTTGACTTGTTTATGGGGACAAATCCACGTGTTCAAACAACGTTGTTGATGACAGTAACTATAGTCATATCATTGTCATCATCTGCCAGCATTTTTAGACCTAAACTATTGACCCAAATGTCCTGCAATCTGTCACGGTGGTTTTGTATAATTGCTGCTGGGTTTATTGTTAATTATGCACAGGTGGAGGTTGGGACAGAGAGGAGTATGGAAATATATGTCCTCGTTTTTCTGTGTTACAAACAATTAGCGTTGACGACACTCGGAATCTTAGTGTAGGTGTGTGTATTAAATAAAATCCCATGAGGAACAAGAATGAAATTAAAAAAAACGATAATGGAATCATATGTTGATAGATTATCAAATCGTGGTACATGTTCTACCAACCATGTTTGAAGGCTTTAAATTATATAATTTCTCCTTCTAAATTACTTCAGAGACGACAAAACTCACATGATTAAATACTTCTTACGAAATACTTCAATTATTTATTTGTTTTCAATTATTTATTTGTTTGTTTGATAATCAAAGATATGAGTAATATCTTTTTAATTATAATTTTCAAGATTTTTTGTGTGATTTTTCTATGCAGTTTTCGTTGTGCTAAACCGTAAATTTGAGGGTTGAAGCATCAATTCCATTAACCATGCCATCAAAATTGGAATTCCCGCATTTTTTTTTTCTTGAGTTCAGCTAATTTAGCTCATTCATTGAGTCAAGTCGACAGCCAAACTAACATGCTGCATGCATGAGAATACTATGGGGCCATGGGAAGTCATATGTAGCTGCTAGCCAAATGTTCCTTGGGCTATGAAAATACACTTTCTCACGGCCCTCCACGGGCAGAGAAACTTGTGAGAATTGAGAATCTTGAAAAACCATACCAAGCATCTCATTGCAATACCAGTTTCGCCAATCACAAAGCATCTGTTGTTTATATACAACAAAATTTGGACGAGATACAATGGCTGGTGGCACACTTACGCATCAATGCTGACATTGCATGGCGTGAGCACTAGACGACCCTTTTGGAGCAGGGTGCTTGGAAAAGAGGCTCGACAGTTTGTAACGTGTGATTTTAATCGGGGTATGTTGGGGTGAGCACTTCTACACCGGTGACATCGCAACTCCATGGACAACATGCTGTCCTCATCTTTTAGAATTGCTTTTCCATTACTACTGACTTCCTCCATTACATCCACAGAGTCTCGAAAGAAAGCAGTATTAAAGGAGTTCCAATGTTTTTTATTCTTCAAATGTGTTGAATCAAAATCCTGGCTAATAACATGCAGATGCAGCTGTCGCATTGATGGTTCCTGCAAGAGAAAACATCCAAAAGTACTTATTAGGCAGTCTCGTTTTTCAGCTCCATAATTGGAGCACCAGTTATCTCCATCACTTGGACTTTTTTGTGTTATACATATCTCTTGCTTCCTATTCCACATTAAAAGTATGTTCAAGATAAAGAGATGGGACAAAACGATAGAGGAGAAGACACATTACTAAAAGCACACTACCATGTCACTCACGATTTCCATAAAGAAATTTCTACCCAAACCTAAAGAGTTGCATATCTGATATGGATACTTATTGTTTCTGTACTGTCCAGGATGAGGGAAAGGGCCTTCACAAGACAATGTCAAAGAAAACAAATATAACAACGAGCTCTAAGCAGAGTATCATGCATACCGAGTGATATCCAAGCCGAAAGACCAATGATGAATCATCATGCAAGAACTTCTCAGCCCACTTCAAACCAAGAGCATGCATTGTCCTTAACAACTGAAGGTGTTCTTTACGTACATCTGCCAGGCAATCAAGACCTTCATATCGTGCCACCACCAGAACATGCCTTTGTGCCTGCAAAATTCCAAAGTTTTTTTAATCAGCTAAAAAGTAGAAGAGGATGGTGAAGAATATAATAGGTGACATTTACCTTTGGATAAAGATCATTCAGTACAACAACATCATCGGATATCTCTAGTACAGCATCCCTGTGCTTCTCTGGCTGCATAGCAATGTTGTAGAGAGCCTGAGCCCATGAACCGCAGGATTTAGTCCTGCTTCCATCAGACTTGTTGCTCAGGTTTACTTTACCAGCATTAGAATCAGAGGCATCTTCAGTTTCATCCCGATATCCTTTACTTCTTTTGCTCCTCTCAGATTTATGAAGACCCTCTCTCTTATTCTTTTGATCACTGTTAGTAAAATGATCTTTAGGTATACCGTCAGGGTGATCTTGTGACTCTGTCATCTTTGACTGAAGGTTTTCAATGCTTCCCTTGGGTAACTTCGATTGGGACCTTACAATTGATGCAAAACCTTCAAAAAGTGAAGTGTAAGCCTCCTGGAGAACTTTGCAGCCTTTGATGTAGTCATTGTTCAGACAATTTGGTCTCTGTGGGTTCATGTTGGGTCCAACAACATGTATGACATGGGTTACCCCTTCCCTACAAAACAGTGGAGAAGTTGAAGGGAGAGGCACAACCACAGCATTCCCAGGAAGCAGAGATTTGGCCTGCTCCTTGGTTGCAACCTCCAAAGCTTGACCTCCAGCACTGAAGATTGCAGCATTGACACCTCCACCTCCAGGTTTGAGTCGCCTGCAACATAATATTTTTTGTTCAATCTACTTAATATGCAAACAAATATATAATCCCAGGTTTTGGCATATCCTCCAGTATATATATACATACATAAATACACACACACACACACACACACACACACACACACATATATATATGTATATATATGTATATGTATATGTATATATATAACTATTTCGGTATTCTGAACTATTTACATGCATATTACATACAGTTTTTCTAAAAGCTTACCAATTAGCAGCATTAGCTATTACGTTGCAGTGTAAACCCCCTTCTGAATGAAGCCGAGTGATATCTCCTACAAATGTGAAGAACTTGTTGGAATCAATGTTCTTCTCTGAAGCTTTAGTCCTTACCAAAGACAAAATCTTTGATTTATGACTCAAGTCCACTAAAACAAGTCTAGCATTTCCAAGCTTATTCACAAACTTTGCGACTTTGTCAACAATAATGTCAGATGCCTTCTCGAGGTCAAATTGAAAGTCTGCTGTTGATATAGAGGGAAATGCCAGAGTAGGAGCATCCTTAAGAGAAACATCGCCGCCAGCTGAGCCTACAACTGGCTCTTCACCTTCCTTTAACTCCCTACCAGCATTCTCAGATAATGAACCTGTTCCTTTCAAACAGGCATCCTTCTCTTCAGTAATTTGAGAAGCATTAGAATCCGGAATACTTTTTGAAATTGATTCAGAACTAGCAGGAGCATCTGTTTTCTTTAAGAACTTCATTATGCCAAGTTGAATTTTGGCACCGGGATTCTTCTGGCCAAAATAACCATTGGGAAGTGTATCCAAAGGACCAAGTCCACTATATGCATCGATGGCAGATTGAACATCACTCTCATTCTGGCAAGAAGTGATTCTAGCAAACCCTTCACTCAGTTTAGGCAGTTCTTTCTTTTGCAGCAATCTATTCACAACCGCAGCAGCTCTCCCACCTTGCAAGTTTCCTTCATGGCCTGTTCGCTTCACAGACCGCGTTATACAAAGCTTGGCAGGAAGATCAAGCACCACAGCATGAACATCAACCTGGGGACCACCAAGCTTAACAAACTCATTGCGTTGTTCTATCTCTAGATTGCATCTATCTATAAACACACTCTTCCCATCCTTCAATGCATTGATTGCACTATCTATACACTGAGCTTTGGTTCCAGCTTTACCACTTTTGATAGTGTCCTACAAAACACAAGAAATCAAAATCTAACGCACAGAAAGAAGAACCCAAATGAACAGCTATCATGCCTATCGCATCAAGTCCTGAAAATAGTAATTTTCGAAACACACTGAGGCATTTCGTCGAACACATTGTAGTCGGAAGACACAAAGAAAGACCTGACAGACGCGAACCCAGGGACGGGTAGAGGAGCGCATGACATGTTCACAGAAGGTGGACTTGCCGCTTCCAGGTGCGCCCATCAATATTACCACGATTGGCTTTCCATGCTTTTCTTCGCCTTTTAGCACAGGAATTTCTGGTAATGTTAAAAAGCGTATGAAGTTCTGTGATAACCAAAGGTGAAGACCTAAAGCAATAAAACGCAGAGTTTTGGAGAAAAAGGGCTTACCTTTGGCTGTTTCGTCAATATCCATTTTCAGTGAGACTCTGTCACTCTTCGAATCAACGGCTTGAAACCAACGGTCACTTCTTCTACCGGAAGCTTCTCTTACCGGTGGATGGTTTTTGAGAAATGTGTGGGAAATGTGCATGTGACAAGTGGGAAAGAGGTGCTCTTCGGCTTTGACAGTTCAGCCTATTGAGCTTGTTCCCTTTCAAGCCCAACCCATATTTGGAACAAGCAACGTAGGCGGTAAACCACGTGGATTTTGGGGAGGAGTTTCGTCCACAACCCCAAATTGTTAGCATGGGCTCTCAATGACGTGGATTTTAGTATAAATCTATAGGTGAAATTACTTCCATACTTCAGTTAGTAAAATACCATATTTTTAAAATATAAAAAAAACGAGACAGAAAAAATATGAATAAAATGTCTACGTGTTATAAAATTATTGAGATATGTGCGAATATTGAGCTGCACGTAAAGTAAATGAGACACAGTATTTAACGAGGTTCGGCTATGTCCACGTCCCCGGAGAGCAGCAGTAGTAACTTTTCCACTATATAAAATAATAGGGCTACAACTTTAGTGTTTACAATATATGTGGCTCACTAATTTTTTCTCTCTTGGAGAAATTTCTCTCCACTCTATTTTTCTCTCTACTTACTCACCCTCTTTCTTCCTTCTCTTCCTTTCTTTCTTTCCTCACTCATTCTTCTCTTCATTTTAGTGTGTGTTACAAGTGAATGAGCAAGCCTATTTATAAGCAAAGTAAAAGGCTTCTAATGGAGACATAATGATTTCTCCCCAACATTATAATTTCATCTTTTGACTAATCATCCCACTTCTAACACCATCATTTCTTCTTTTGACTACCATACTCAACACCATCATTTTTCTTCCATCATTTCTCTTTATGTGGTCTTCACCAATATTATTTACAACACTACGCATATTATCTGACAAAAAAAGAAGCAATATTATTTCAATATTAAAGCTAAACGATATGCAAGGTTGTTATAGAATGTGAACTTGAATCCAAGATTATGGAGCTTTTCGGTTCGAGATTTCCTCAGCATATCTTCATGTCTGTGGTCGGACCAAACGTCCCCTACAAGATTATGGAGAATTCCTCGTCCAACCCAGAAGTCAACATGAACATACAAGAGGACAGCCCACAGAAATCATCTGCTTTTTCCCACTAGACCCAGTCAATCCTCACCACAAAATCCAAGGCGGAAACCAACATGTAGACTGTAGCCGGCCCCACTAGCTATATAGGGTCAACAAGTCGAAGACATGTGCACATAAATCATAGGTGGAGACGCTGAATTGATTAGCAATGTGATTATGTTGTCATATTTTAGCTTAATTATGCCCTAATAATTTATGTAATGTTATTCAATGTGAGTTCAATGCAAACTGTCTTTGGTTTCCTTAGTTTTTGTTTCTTTTAAAGTTTCATTATTGCATGGAGTTCAATCATGTCATGACTTTCATATGCCTTCTAATCCTATTCCACTCGTAACCTTGGTAAATTCAATGAACACCTTGGTATACACCTTTCGATAATTATTGTGAGAGGCAGTGCCATTCTTCTCTGCAATTGATTACCATTTTCTCTACTGTTAATGTTCATTTCACGTCTAAACAACCAATCACAAGGATTTGAATCGTGGATGTTTTTTGAGATCTTGCCTTGCCACTCAATTTTATAGCGTATCATAGTTAGGTCTTTCCCTGAATCTGTAACAGAGCAACCCTGCTCTTTTTGGTTGGAGGAGATTTCCTTCAGCTGCTTTTACAAAGCCACCAGAGTTAGTGTTATAACTAGCGTATCATGGTTAGGTCTCTCTTGGCAATACCCGAATTACCCAAATGAAGGAGTGATTTAAAATCAACACAAGTGAGTGCAGAAAAGGAGAGGATGTGCGCATTGCTACTGGGGTGTACAAAGAGATAGCTCTGACTGGGTAGTGGATTACAAGATTTGCTGTTAATTTTGGTGTCAAACAAGTCTTAGAAATGAGTTGTGGGGCATCTATCCTGGTCTCAAAATTTCTTGGGATATAGATGGGCTGTTGTAGTGCAGTTGTGTTTTAACATCCTCTCGCTGCTATGTTGTGGGGATGCCAATACTATATAGACATAAGTTGGGATTGTTCTGTTCATCATGTGTATCTTGAATGCAATACAGTGGCAGATTGATTAGCTGAAATGAATTCATGTCTTAATTAAGTTGGGTATGTAAGTACCGTACCTGGGGCTCACCCTCGCCTTCTTTTTCTTTATTTCAAGATCCAACAAATAAGAAATGTGCTTCTGTCGTCACAATTAATGTTAAAAGCGTATAGTCATTAAAGGCGATGATTCAGAAAAATAAAAAATCAGGATGGACAGGAGTAGAGAAATATTTCTCGTTATTTACACACGCTCAAGAGAGAACATTGATTTTTGGGAAATGAAAACTGTCTCATGATCTCATCCTTAACTGATTATGATTTTTGTGCCCCTTCTCCTCTGCATGATTGCCATTTTCTCAAGTGATTATGGTTCAATTCATGTCTAAGGTTCTGCAACCAATCAAAAGGATTTGAAATTGCTTATGTTGGGCTGGCAACAGCCAACATTCTTGTCCCTTTTCTTATTTTAAAATCTCCCAAATCTATCTAATATTTTTTGTTTTTGTCAAAAAAATTAGTCGAAGTATTTATAGGATCTAAAGATTAATTATTCACCTGAATATATAACAGGACAGAAACTCTGCTCTTTGGTTCGGAATTCCCTCATGTCAGAGGTCGAACTGGGTCAAAACCAAATGAAAAAATACTACTGTACTCCTATAGTAATATTTTGTATATACAAGCTAGCTCATAAGTTTGTAACTCAAGTGATTAAGAATCTTTACCCTTCTACTCAAAGTCATGTTCGATCCCTCATCACCAATACCGCTTGATTTGATATCACTTTGTATCATCAAAAGCAAAAAACAAAACAAAATAACAAAAGCTAGTTTACCTTATCATGATTGATATGTCATCACAAATTTGAAATTTGATGTCTGCATTTAAACTTTTTTTTAAAAAAAAAAATTATGTCCTCACTCCTCTTTCGAAAATTCTAATTCTATAATTCTCCTAGCGAGAAAACATTCCTCGCAACGGTTTCATACAATAGTTGATCCGTAGGGGCCGGTACTAAAGTGTAATTAATCCTTTTAATAATCCATACACATTTGAATTTTGGATGTAGAATTCCATTTGCTTTTTGTAGAATTCTTGGTGTTTGGAGGGTGATGGTCATGGGGGAATGCAGGGAGAAGAGAGAGAGAGATATCTAGTCTGCTTTTCTTCTTTTCTTCCCTGTGTTTTACATGCATTAGTTACGTATCTTTCTTTCCCCTTCAAAAGGAGATCTCATCTTCTTCTTTTCTTTTTTAAATTTGAAATTAGGGAACTTTGTGGAATTTTGTAGCAGCTCTCTTATGCAAATAATACTTTTTCCAGCAAACAGAAATAGGTTTGTGCAAGTAATTAATGTTCATATTGTGAAACTATCAATTTGAACCATAGTTTGTAAAAGAACTCTGCTTTAATTCTTGCACCACTAAAGGTATGTTTGGTACTATTCATATTGATTTGTTGAGTTGTTTTAGTCATTGACATCTAGTCTTGCATAATCTACTTTTTTTTTAAACATGTAGGTTAGTGACAAGAACTTTGGAACTTTTGGTTGGGCTAGATGCACTTGATTTTGGCCACGTCTTCAATCTTCATAACATTTAGGCTGCTGACAAGGTTTAGAAGTGTATATTTAAATTTAAGTATATTTCTTTGGTACTACGTTCTGTATTATTCACACCACTAAAGAGATCACGTTAATTTTTTGGGAAATGAAATTCTCAATCTATAGATTACCATTAACAGTTTTAAACTTGGTTTTTCACCTTTTTTTTTTTTTTTTCTTTTGATAGTAATTAGGCTGTGTCCCTATAATAGACACCTTACCTAATTGAAAAAAGTTAATTGAAGGAAGAGGTCCGATGTCATATAATTGACTACGCTTTTCCTTTGTTAGTTGTAAGTTGGGATGATAGTGTGAAACTAGGTTGGTAGGTAGGTAAAGCTAAACGAGTTTATGGAGCTCTTTGGTTCAAAATTTCCTCAGCATCTTCGTATCTGATGGTCAGATTGGGCCACAGAAATCATCTGTTTTCTCGGCCAAGTCAATACTCATCCAAAAATCCAAGTAGGTAGGAAATCATGTAGACTGTAGCCGGGCCCACTACACAAGATAGGGCAAGACTTCAAAGTCAACAAGTCAATCCATAAAGCAACCTCACATCACAATTTTCACATTGTTTTCAATCCGACATGTCAATATCTCAGGTGACAAATTTTCCATAATTCACACACTATTGCAAAAGTGTAGAGTTTGCTTCTTTTGGTTGTTAAATGTTTAAAAAATCGAGTTTAATTGGGTTTAATTTGGAATAAAATGCACTGAGAAATTTCTGGGCTAAAATTTGGTAGTTGGGAAGTAGCAAGTTGATATTGCATGCATGATGCAAGTTGATATTGCACTAGTGTACCCGCTCATTTCTTTGGAGAAAGAAAACCTACAATTAATATGTTATTTTTAATTTTTCTTTTCATTACGGATGAATGCTTAAATATTACACATAATAAGTTAGTAAGAATCAGTTGAGAACTTGAGATATGGTCGAGTATAATTAGTCTCGTTGAATAATAAGAGCCAATCATGCCTTCGAAATCTAATTTCTAGCAGACACTGACTCATTCCAAAAATCATAGTTTTAGTAACCGGGAATGAAATGAAAAATGAAGAATATAAACAATTCAAACTAATGTGCTAGCTAGTAGGGTAGTTTGGAACTAAGGGTTTTCTTTTGTAAGGAATAAATAGATAAATAAAAGAAAGAATAGTAATGGTTATTGCAAAAGATTTAATTAATTAAAAGTTGCTCACTCTTCCATTTGTAGAGTAATTAAAGATTTGATTCCTCATTCTCTCCCAATGTATAATTGTTTTATCACTCTTCCGTTTGTAGAATAATTATTCACACGTCCAGATAAACTCTATCCATTCCTATTATTTATAAAAAGCAGCTCTCCATAGAAAAAAAAAAAAAAAAAAAGAAGAAGCTATAACTTAACCCATCGCATGACAGCTATTACTTAACCCAACCCAAAACTACACGGAATTCTTTACAGCTATTGCCATGTAAATTGCAATTATAAAGACTGACTTTAAAGTGAACAAGTCAAACTAACCACGAATCTCGTGGAGGCCTATTATTTTTCTCTTGTCCTATTTTCCTGGTTACTATTACAAGATTAGATGTTGGTGGAAGACTTCAAAGTCAAGCCAGCAGCGACGACAAAGATTTAATCTCATCAAAGCTAGGAGGTGTCCCTTTTCCACTTGTATTCTACCATTACCATGTATATATATTAAAGCCACCACAACCTTTCTTTCTCATCAGTTGTTTGTTCATCACTTTCCCTCATCAGCTAAAAAGTTTTTCCAAAATGAAAACTTTGCTGCTTTACTTGTTCCTCCTCTGCTTATCCTCCTCCCTGCAGTTCACAGCCAGTGTATTAAAGACCAGCAACAATCGTTGCTCCATTTGAAGAAAAGCCTTCAATTTGATCAATCTTCATGTCGAACCCCACTCATATCTTGGAATTCAAGCACTGACTGTTGTTCTTGGGTTGGTGTTACTTGCACTAGTAATGGGCATGTTGTTGGTCTTGACCTTAGCAGAGAAACTATCTCCGGTCCAATTTCAGGATCCTTTGCCAACTTTTCAAACCTAAGGGTGTTGAATTTGAGTTCGAACACCATCTCTGGTACAGTTCCAGGATTCTTTGTCAAATTTTCAAAGTTGACTTCCTTGAATCTCAGTGGTTGTTCGTTGAGTGGAACATTTCCCAACGAGATCTTTCAGGTACCTACTCTACAAACTATTGATCTTTCGGCTAATTTTAAACTTGGTGGTTCCTTGCCAGAATTTCCCAAGAAAATTGGATCTCTTCAGTCCTTGTCTCTAAGTGAGACAAACTTTTCGGGGTCACTGCCTGACTCCATTGGCAACCTCAAAATGTTGTCCACGATAGATCTTTCAAATTGCAGTTTCCATGGATCAATCCCGTCGTCTCTCTTTTCTCTTCCCTTATTGTCACAACTAAACCTTTCCCACAATCAATTCTCTGGTGAACTTGCATTTTCTAATGTCTCTTCCAACTTAGTTACCCTTGATTTAAGCTTCAACAATTTTGAAGGACAAATATCGGTGTCTATATTTAATTTTCGAGGCCTTCAATCACTTAATCTTTCTTCCAACAATTTCAGTGCCTTTCCGTTCAATGGCCCTCAACAACTGAAAAATCTTACGAACATTGACCTTTCGTACAATAGCTTGCTGAGTTTATACAACGGTACTGATTCCTCATATTCCTCATTTCCTCAAATTGATTCATTGAATTTGGCTGCTAACAAATTGGGAACAATCCCATATTTCTTGAGAAATCAATCCACATTATCCAGTGTGGACCTTTCAGAAAACCATATCCGAGGCAAGATACCCCATTGGATATGGAGTTTCGATCAACTTTCTAACCTAAATCTTTCTTGTAACTACTTGGTAACTCTAGAAGCTCCTTTATTGGATTCTAAAGTGAAAACTGTTGACCTTCATTCAAACCAACTCCATGGGCAAATCCCAACTTTCCTACCATCTGCCATATATCTGGATTACTCGAGAAATAATTTCAACTCTATACCATCGAATATTGGTGATTTCCTCACAAACACACTGTTCTTCTCTCTTTCAAGCAATAACTTGCATGGGCTCATTCCAGCATCAATATGCATTTATGCCTCAAATCTTCAGATTCTTAATCTGTCCAATAATTCTCTGAGTGGCATGATTCCCCAATGCTTGACTGCAATGCGTGATCTGAGTGTACTTAACTTGGCGAGAAACAACCTCACTGGATCTGTTTCTAATATTGAAGTTACTGAAGATAGTTCATTGCAAATTCTAGAGATCGGTGGAAATCAGTTACGTGGCAAGGTTCCAAAATCTCTAGCTAAATGCACTATATTGGAGGTTTTAAACATTGGAAACAATAATATAACAGATAGCTTCCCATGCTTGTTGAAGAATATTTCCACCTTGCGTGTCCTCATTTTGCGCTCCAACAACTTTTATGGAGGCACTGAATGTCTCAACACCAACGGCACCTGGTCAGAGCTTCAAATCATAGACCTAGCTCACAATAATTTCAGTGGTGAAATACAGGGAATACTTTGGAGAACATGGCAGAAAATGATGGATACCAAAAATGGTTCCCTATTGAAAACTGTCCCTACAAAAAGAAATGTTGGATCACATACAAAAAGAAAACTCTCCCTAGTGGCACTTGAGTCCCCAGAAGCAACTAACGCTCTATCCTGCAATCGACTAGGAGGTCCATCCTGCCGTGACAATTCAAATGCTATATCTCCTTTAGAGTATAGTGTAAGTGTAATAGTTACTAGCAAAGGTTTCGAGATGGAACTGGTAAAGATTTTATCTATCTTTACCTTGATTGACTTCTCAAGCAACAACTTCAGTGGACCCATACCTAAGGGAATGGGAGAATTGAAATCACTACGTGTCCTTAACTTGTCCCGAAATGCATTCACGGGCGAAATCCCATCCTCATTTGGTAACATGCGGGTACTCGAGTCCTTGGACCTATCACAGAACAAGCTGAGCGGGCATATTCCACCGCAGTTGGTTAAGCTTACCTACCTTGCATCCTTGAATCTCTCATATAATCAACTGATCGGCAGGATCCCAACCGGTAATCAGTTTTCAACATTTCCAAATGACTCATTTACAGGTAACAAAGGACTATCTGGGTATCCTTTGACAGTGGATAACAAAGCAGGATTTCCACCACCACCAACAGTAAATGGAAGGCCTCCAAATTCTGGACATCATCGTGAGGTTAATTGGGATCTTATTATTGTCGAAATTGGATTTACATTTGGCTTTGGAGTTGCCGTTGGGTCACTTGTGTTGTGCAAGAGATGGAGTAAGTGGTATTACAAAGCTATGTACAACATCCTTCTCAAGATATTCCCTCAACTGGAAGAAAGAATTGGTATTCATCGAAGACATGTTTACATAAATCAAAGGTGGTGGAGACGTTGAATTGATTAGGAGGAACAATGCAAGTTTGGACTCCTTGTTAATTATGCCTAGGGTATTTTAAGATCCAAGAAATAAGAACTGTGCCTGCCTTTTTGGTGTGTATCTTTTATATTTTATTTTATATTTGTGGAATGTAGCAAATATCACAAAAAATTTATGATTGTATGATACTCGGAGTTGGAGGGTTAGAACACATTAATTATAGAACAAAGCAACTCTACTCTTTGGCTCGAAATTTCCTCAGCAACTTCATGTCTGAGGTGAGACCCTGGACCACAGGCCACGGAAATCAATATCAACATATACAATCCAAGATCACGGAAACCAATATCAACATACGTGTACATGATATAATGGGAACCCTAGACCACAGGCCACGTAAACAAATTATCCCTCCCACTTCCCACTGGGCCATGAGCCATGACTATTGATTTGGACATGTCAAGCCAGCAATTTTTTCAATTCTACCATATTTTAAGTTTATTTTATTTTATTTTATTTTTAGATTGAATTTGCATATTTATTTATAATCAATTACAATTTTTTGAAATTAATTTAAACTGAATTTGAACGTGACTAAATTGACCGGCATAGATAAAAATATAGGAATTATTTTAACATTTAAGTTTTAAAGCTATAGTTTTTGCAAGGGGGTGCTGCTTAGAGTTTTTAATTTGTAATTCGATATAAATTGAGGCAAATTATGCATATCGTATTACTTATTGAGAATATTAATTCAAAGCACACTGAGAATATTCTATGTCAGAGAAAAACATGACCATGCCTTTGTGGAAACCCCGGAGTACACGTAGGTGGGACATGGGAGTATGCCTTATCATATCCGTCCACTTTATTGGACCACATGGCTCTCTCTGTCATGGTGTTTGTAGGGGCAAAGTTTCACGCTCTCTTTTTCCTGGTGACAGACGGGAAGAAGACTTCAAAGTCAAGCCAACAACGACGACAAATAAATAATTAATCTCTTAAGTACATATATTTTTCTATTAATTAGGCAGTGCCATTCTTCAAAACAATCAATCACCGGAATTTGAATTGTGGATGTTTCTTGAGATCCTGCTTGCCACTCAATTTAAAAGCCACCAAATCTGTAGTTATAGAATATCATGGAAAGAAAAAAAAAAACAGTGAAAGACTCAGCTATTATAGACTATTTATAAAAATATTGAAGTGTAGTTTTGTTTTTTGTTTTTTTGGGTATTATTAAAAAATTTGTAAAAAAAATACAAGTATTAAATCTAGAGAAAATGCATAATGTGCTATATGCAAATTTATTAATTATATTTTGAATGGGTTATTCAAGTGAAAAACTTTCATACTCTCGTTTCTTTTTCTTCTTTCTATCTATCTCCTCATGTCACTTATTAAAAGGAAAGAAAGATAAAATAGAAGGTCGCACTAATGGAACATGAGTAGGGAGTATTTCTCGTAATTTACACCTGCTCAAGAGAGAACATTGATTTTTGGGAAATGAAAACTGTGTCATGATCTCATCCTCAACTAAGTATGGTTTTTGCGCCCCTTCTTCTCTGCATGATTGCCATTTTCTCAAGTGATTATGGTTCATTTCATGTATAAGGCTCTAAACAACCAATCAAAAGAATTTGAAATTTGCTTATGTTGGGCTGGCAAAAGCCAGCATTATTGTCCCTTTTCTTATTTTTAAATCTCCCAAATAAAATCTATCCAGTATTCGTAGGCACTAAAGATTAATTCTTCACCTGAATCTGTAACAGTCACTATATCACTAGTCCTCGAAGCCCACTTCCAATCGAATGAGGTGTTTGAATGCAGCTTTCAGGTCTTCATGTGACTTGTATTAAATACAGCTTCCTTGAAATGCAAAACCTTATGATTCAAGCACACCTACATACAAATAGTTATTATCCTGAATTGAAAGGGTGAAATAAAATGTTATGAGGAATTAAAAAACATAATACATGCCTTAAACGAAATAAAGAAACTGGTGATTAATCTAATTTTTACACATAACAGAAAGTGGGTTTTTCGTTCAATGTTTTTCAAACGCAAACTCAAGATCTTAATCATGATGACCACAAATTGATCTTTACGAGGTAAAGAAAAAGATTAAGAGTTTAATAACATACCTGAAACATGACAAAATGGATCAAATAAAGAACTAAGGCCAAAAATGCTTGTCTAGAGGAATCCCTTGGACTATAGCATGTCTTTCTTGGGTTCTAAGTGCCATTGGAGATATAATTGCTTGCAGCTTTGTCTGAGATCTGCTCACATCTTGAAACAAAGGAAACCAGTAACTAGATAAGTTTGTTATTTAGTTTTGAGGTATTGAAATGTCAAATAAAATGATAAAGTTTATTTTGCCACAGTTCTAATTTGAACATGATGTAAGAAGTATGTCAATTATTCTATCTATATTTAAGTAATGAAGCTGAACATTATCTAGTCCATATAATGCTCACTCTAAGCGTGTGCCTTTGTAAGCATATAATTCATATAACTGCCTATCCCAATTCCTAAGTAACCTGAGAAAGGAGAACTAACACATTCGCTTTCAATGTAATTCCTATTGTTGGGTGAGAAAGAAGCCTGAGGCTTTGTGGGTGCATTTTCGTGGCGAATAACCATGATATAAACTTCTCTGGTGTAAATTTAGCCAAACACAAAAATTTGTAAATGAAATAGTGTTGAAACATATGTGTAACACCCAAAAGACCATAAGAAGGAAAGAGTATTACATGTTCAACAAGTGAGGTTCTGGTAAGGGTAGAAAGAAGTGCTCTTGATATTGTCTTTGGCCTACTCACAAGCCAGATTTTTTGCAAAATGATTGATTGCAGCTGAAAATGGAGAACAGGAGAAAATGAAAAAGGCTTTAGCTTTTGCCTTTTCACACTCATCAAATTTAATACAACATATTGACTATGGACTATGGAGCAAAAGGAGACAAACCATAACAGAGCAGTAGCTCACCTTTACTTCTTGTTGGTCCCAGAACCTATACCCACCAAACCAGAAACAGAGGATATAAACACATCGCTTCCTGATCCAGACGTTGGGTTCCTGATATTTGTCTCAACATCATTTACCTAGTCCCACAATCAAATTCAATATAACCCTTTTCTTTCTCATAAAATACACTTTTCAATTCGAGAATTGAAGTCATAACCACAACCTTGGAGTGCACTGATCAGTAGAGTTATGCTTGGTTCCAAGAACATGTGTACACAGCCGCTCCAAACCCAGCTAGCTGCTCCACCACGCCTTATCTGACATGAAAAGAGAGCGATAAATTAGAATCCATCTAATTAATTTAAACAAAAAACTCGGTTTTAAAAGAAACCCATGAGAGTGCAAACGAGATAGAGAGAGGTGCTTTACCCGTGACAAAGAGGATGAGTGTTGTTTTGTGATCTGTTGGCCACAACAAGGAAGAGGAAGATTGAGTTTAGGCTTTCCTTATGGCTGCGGAGAGGAAGAGAGAATGAGTTTCTGAAATTTGTTTGGGGGGAAAGGCGGCAACAAATTTTTATTTTATTTTATGATTTTTTTACGTAAATAAGTATTTTTGTTTAAATATTCATTTCTTAAATTCTTTGTGAGTAAATTTTTGAATAACTCAAAATTACCTTTATGTAAAAAAAATCAACACACAACTACATTTTAAAGAAACAAATATATAAACCAACAGTATATTAAAATATGAATAATTATAAAAATAAATGGAGAATAGGAGCCAGTTCAACAGAGATTCTCCACATAAAATGATACAACAAAAAATAAAAAAACAATAAGGAATTATATTGGCATGCTCTTGAAAGTGTGACGATAGGTTAGTGGGTAATGTAAATTCATAGTGACAACCAAAACTCAAATTAGTTTGTAAACAGACAAAACACTAGTTAAACCTTACACTCTTGCTTCCTTGATCTAATGAATACTATAAATTCAATTGTGTAGAATCATGATTTTAGACCTATAAAATCAAAGGGACAAAAGTAAGAAAAATAATAGGTGTCGTTGTGTTATGAGGACACTCGTCACCAACACAGGAAAAACACCTGCAAGAAGCTGCCACTTGTCGATCAATTCAGTTAAAAATGGATTTTATATGATTTCACTCCTAAACATCAAATAAATACATTACAAATCTGAAAAATTCACCAAAAATTCCTCCAAAGTCCCAGTGACATTCTCCTCGTCCTAAAGCTTGGAAAATCTTATTTTTACTTATAAATATTCAAAGTGACAATTAAAACTCAAATTAGTTTGTAAACAAACAAAACACTAATTAATGTTTGATAACCTAACACTCTTGCTTCTTTAATCTAATGATTACTATGAACTTAATTATGTGGAATCATGATTTTAGACCTCTAGAATCAAATAATTTGTCATAAGTTGTATGTAGCTTTTTTCGGCGTACTTTTCTAATTTTTATTTAATTTGTTATGAATTTGTTAAGATAAACAACAAAAAAGTAAGGAAAAAAAAAAAAGTGGTGTTGTGGCATGAGGACACGCATCACTAACACAGAAAAAGCACCTGTAAGAAATTGTCGATCAATTCAGTTTAAAATAGATTTTATATGATTTCACTCCTAAAAATCAAAATAAATACATTAAATTTTTGAAAAATACACCAAAAATTCATACGAAATCCTAGTGACATTCTCTTTGTCCTAAAGCTTCGAAAATGTTATTTTTACTGATAAAAATTCAAAGTGACAACAAAAACTCAAATTAGTTTGTAAAAAAATAAAGCACTAGTTAATGTTTGATAACCTAACACTCTTGCTTCTTTGATCCCTCAATTACGTGGAATCATGATTTAGACCTCTAAAATCGAGGGATTTGTTGTAAGAATGCGTAGCTTTTTTAGGTGTGTTTTTCTTAAAATTTAATTTGTTATGAATATTTTAAGATAGGCATTTTCGACGACTGCTAATTCCCCTTGTAAATAGAAAAATTATTACCGGCGACCATATGTTGCCCTCGGAATTCAGTTGTGATTTTCGACAACTGTGAATATGCCCTCCGAAACAAGCACAACTATTACCGACAAGGATGAGTTTGGTCGTAAATATAACGGCATTATCGAGTGGACATATTTCTCTTCGGAAATAGTAAAACAATTTCGAGGGCATGAGAAGCCCCTCGGAAATAATCATCTTATTTCTGACAAACAAATTTGTTGTCGTTAATAAAGTTTGTGCCAAGTTTTCCCGCCAAATAAATTACATTTCCGACGACCATAGAGACCTTTTTCAAGGGCCGTTCCTTTGTCGGAAATAAATTCCAGCCTGTGACATATTTCCAACGGACAACATTTTTTCGTCAGAAAAAACACTTTTGCCAAGGGAATTTGGGAGCCCTCGGAAAAAGTTAGTTGGTAATGAACCTTTTTTTTTTTTTTTGTTGGTAGTGAGTACAGAGCAACTCTACTCTTTGGTTCGAAATTCCACCAACATCTTCATGTCTGAGGTCGGACCAAACATCTCCATTCCAAATTTATGGAGAATTCCTCTTCCAACCAACCCAGAAATTTACATGAAAATATGTCCACATAATGGGAACCCTAGACCTAGAGCTATGACACATGAGCCATGACGTTGTGTTTATATTGAGTCATTGATGTATTCACTGGCGGAACTACTCCAATGGCTTAGGTGGGATATAGCACAGTGAAGTTATTGGGGAAATAAAAAAAATCAAGCTTATATAAATGAGTTGTTTTAAATATAACCCACTATTTATTATTCTATTAAAATTCAAAAAAGCCCAATTCTTTATCAATTTAGTTGTAAGGCAATAATAAAAACACACATTGCAATAACAAAAATTTCAATTCTCTCAAGGATTGCATGATACAACTTGAATAATGTAGATTGTAGATTGTAGATTGTGTGGTGACAGAGGAAATGAATGCGCTCCTTCTGGCCCCGGTAACTGAAGGCGAGGTCTACCAAGCTGTTGGACAATTGGGTCTTTTAAAGGCCCCGGGCCCTGATGGTTTTCCTGGAGTCTTTTACCAAAAATTTTGGCCAATAGTTAAAGACATTGTGAGTGGAGCCGCTTCTGGATTTTTTAATGGGAACGATCAAATTAAGGTTCTAAACAGAACTCACATTGCCCTAATCCCCAAAGTCCTTGATCCTGTATTGCCTGAGCAATACCGTCCAATCAGCCTCTGCAACTATGCATATAAGATTTTGGCAAAATTGCTAGCCAACAGACTAAGCAGTCTTCTCCCATTTTTGATCAGTCCAAACCAGAACGCCTTTGTAGCAGACCGTGTGATTCAGGATAATATCTCCATTGCTCATGAAGCTTATCATCACTTGAAGCTCAAGACTAGGGGGAGTAGACATGAGTTGGGTTTGAAAGTGGATATGAATAAAGCCTATGACCGTGTAGAGTGGGACTTTTTAGAGGCGCTTCTATGCAAATTGGGTTTCTGTGACCATTGGGTTAGATTAATCATGGCTTGTGTTTCCTCTGTCTCCTACTCTGTGCTCATCAATGGAAAACCTGGTCCGACTTTCAGACCATCTCGCGGGCTTAGACAAGGAGACCCTCTGTCTCCTTACCTGTTCTTGTTGGTAAGCGATGTATTCTCCAAAAATCTGTCAAAATGTATCTCGGGAGGATGGATCAAAGGAATTAAGATGGCACAAAGAAGCCCAGTTCTTTCCCACCTCCTTTTTGCAGATGATTCCCTTTTCTTTCTCAGAGCCGACGTGACTAACTGCCGCAGATTTATGCATCTGCTGAATCGTTATTGTGCTGCCTCGGGACAATTAGTTAATCATGAAAAATCTTGTCTCTACTTCAGTAGTAATACTCCTGCTGAGTTGAAGACTACAATTGGCTCTATTCTAGCTGTGGAAGGAACGGATAATCCCGGGAATTACCTGGGGATGCCTACTATGTGGGGGAGATCAAAGAAGGCAGCTATGAATTATGTTAAGGAGCGGGTTAAGGATAAGATCTTGGGCTGGAAGCAAAGCTCGCTCTCATTAGCAGGAAAGGAAGTCCTTATTAAGGCAATTGCCACTGCTATCCCAACTTTCCCCATGCAGTGTTTCAAATTTACAAAAGGTCTATGTGATGAAATTAACAGTGAGATGGCCAAGTTCTGGTGGGGAAAACCTAACTCTGACACAAAGATTCATTGGAAGTCTTGGTCTGCTTTATGCCTTCCAAAATCCGATGGTGGGTTGGGTTTCAGAGACCTCAACACATTCAATTTAGCACTCCTTGGTAAACAAGCATGGAGACTGATTCATGAGCCTAATTCCTACTGGGCAAAATTGATTAAGGCCAGGTACTTTCCAAATCGTGATTTTATGAATGCCGTGGCTGGTCATCGTCCTTCTTGGGGTTGGATTAGCTTATTGGAAGGCAGAGAGGTTATTAAGGAAAATATAAGGCATCAAGTTTTCAATGGCCACAATACTAAGATTTGGGAGGATCGTTGGCTTCTACCCCCTCACCAAGGTTATGTTGTGCCACTGATCACTGTACCGTTGAATGCTCCCCAATTGGTAAGTGAGATCTTAGACGGCCAGACCAGAACTTGGAACACTCAAGCTCTAGCTCAGTATGTGAGCCAGGACACCATTAAGCTTATCAATGAGGTTCCTATTGGTAACTTGCACAGAGAGGACAGAATTGTGTGGCCCTGGAACAAATCCGGTTTGTATTCTGTGAAGTCTGGTTACAATCTGCAGGTGGTCTCTGCTTCTTACATCGGAGGGTATAACCGGTCGTCCCATGTGATTGAAAGGGGAGTGTGGAAGGATATTTGGGCATCTCCCACTCTTCCCAAAGTCAAGTTTTTCCTCTGGCGCATGATGGTTAGGGCCTTGCCTACTAAGTTGAATCTGTATCGCAGAAGAATTATTTCGTCTCCATTTTGCCCCATATGCAATCAGTATGAAGAATCTGAGGAACACGCTATCTTTCTATGTCCTTGGACCCAAGCGGTCTGGTTTGGCTCACCATTAAATTACCGTGTGAACCCTCAAAGCATCACTACTTTCGATCGCTGGTTCACTGGACTGTTAAATAGTCAGATGTTTTCCAAATCCGAAAGAGTATGGGTTTTGTCCTTGGTTAGTTTTATCTCGTGGGAGATATGGAAAGCAAGGTGCAAGTTTCTTTTTGAGGACATTACAATCGATCCCAGATGTGTGGTGGAACGAGCTGCCTCAGCAGCAGAGGAATTTGATGTGCTGAGGCGTCATGAAATCTCCACCAGAAACGGGGCTGGTGTTTTCTCCCAACCCACTGATATTTGGAAACCCCCTGTTAACGGTGCAATTAAGATCAATTTCGATGCGGCTTGGAAAAACCATGAGGCAGGATTGGGTGTGGTGATGAGGAATCATAATAAGGATTTCTGCTATGGTTTTGCTAGTAAACGATGTTGTAACAGTGCACTGAATGCAGAAACTGAAGCAGCTATCGAGGCTCTAAGATGCGCAAGTTTGAGAGGTTACTCAAAGATAGAGATGGAATCAGACTCAAAAGTCCTCATTGATAGTATCAAAGGTAATGTATGCACGAAGGCCTGGACCATTCTCCCATTGCTTGATGAGATCAGACGCCTAAGTGCGGGGTTCTCTGACGTGGAATGGTGTTGGATCCCTCGTGGTGCAAATCGCGCCGCTCACGTGACGGCGGCGATAGGATTAAGGGCGGTGTGTCCGCAAGGATGGGCTAATCAGCCACCTCCGTCCCTGGTGCGGGTTCTGGCTTCTGATGGACTTCCTAGTCCCCCTTAATTGTAATTTTTGTTTTCAGTGTTTTTGTCTTAGTGGGGGAAAACTGGTTACTAGACTCTGTGAGTTTAGTTTTTTTCCTTGAGTTTCTATTAGCTGTTCAGGATGGTATCCTTTTGTATGCCTATTCTGTTTTTTAATGAAAGCTTCTTTGTCCAAAAAAAAAACTTGAATAGGTACATTTTTAATTATGTTGTTGAAGTATTTTTTTTCGTCGCATTTAATATGTATTTGTTTTATGTTAAAGTTTATTGAAAATTAATCAATGAAGCTATGAACTAGTGTGATTTATATGATTTAATGTATACTTTATTTATAAAAAAAATACTATAGAAACGGTAAGTATATACAAAAAAAGAAAATTTTGATCATTAGATTTTAAGCTAACAATTTTAGCTAGCCCACCCGTTGAAAAAATTATGGTTCCGCCCTTGGATGTATTGACTGACCTTAGTGAAGTAAAGAGCCACCGAAAAATCCAACTAGACAAATACGGCAAGACTTGAAAGTCACAACTCAACTAGTCCATCCATAAAGCAATCGCACAATTCAATAAGTCTTTCTGTTCAATGACATATCAAAATATATCATGCGACAAATTTTGCACTTGTGCTACAATTACTTATAACCCACGCTATTGTAAAGATGTAATTAGATAGAGTTTAGTACTTTTTTGGTTGGTCAATGTTTAAAATTTCTAGTTTTATTGGGTTTAAATTGGAGTAATTCACTGAGAATTTATGGGTGGTATTTGGGAAGTAAGCAAACTGCAGATTGATATTGCAAAAATGTAACTTATTCTGTAAAACGCGATCATTGCTTGGGGAGAAACAAGGCTTAATACAAAAAATTTACTTAAAATTATGTTAAACCTGAAATAACACCATATATTAAGTTTAATTTTCTTTTCACTATAGATAAACATAAACGTTTTAATTACTCATAATAAGAACAATATGAATCACTTGAGATGGTTGAATAAAATTAGTCTCGGTGAACAATAAGATTCAATCATGTAATAACCCAAAACAAAATATCTAAAAAGAAATAAAATATCTAAAAAGTAAGGATAATATCTTCTAGCAAAAAGACAATTTTGCCCTCGCATTATTTAATAGGGGGAAAATTGACTTTTTGATCGAGAAAGAATTTGGCAATTCCACTTGCGCCGTTGCGTAGAGCACGGCGAGAGGAGTCCGTAGACACGGAGTAGACCCGAATCGGAGTTGTAACGAAGAAGATACGATCAAAATACCGTGAAGGGCAAAATGGTAATTTGGCCAAAAGTCAGATTTTTAACCCTTTTTCCTTCTCTCTCTCCTCATTTCTCTCTCCTCCCGATTTTTTTTTGCTCCAGCCGCCCGACCTTTCCTCCTTCTCCTTGACGCCACGGCCGCCACACTTGGAACCGATCTCCGCCATTGGTACCAAACGAACCACCACTCGACCGCCGACGTTTCTTGACCCTTCGCCGGAGTTTCCGTGGCAGGAGCTCGCCGTAAAACTCCATTTTCGCCGGATTTCCAGTTTGAACTTTGAGCTCGATTTTCTCCTTCAATTCTCCACCAAATCGATCGAGTAAGGTATGGTTTCTCAGCTATTTTTCGTGTTCTAGCTAATGTATGTATGGGTTTTGATCGATTTTAGCTCTAAAGGGTTCGATTTTCGACTTGAAAATTGGCCGAAACTTCGGCCGCCGTGATCTACTGTTTTCGATCACTTTTTGGGGTATGTCCAAGAACAAAAGTGACTCCAAATGGGGTGTTTTACCTAGGATAGGAGTTTGGAGTCCTGGTTCCGAGATTGTTCGACCACCCGAAATCGCTTAAGACACCCAAATTTGCCCGCGCGTGCTGGGGCGCGTGGGCGAGGGTGGTGAAGTAATTCTGTACAGTTTTGTGACCCTCGTGTCGTTACGAGCGCGTAGGATTTCGCGGATCTCAATTCGGAGTCCGTTTGAGCCCCGAACGGATTTTCCATATCGCGCGATCCTTGGGTGCAGTGTCGTCAAATCGTTGGATCACACTGAATTTTGGATATGTCGGTCTACATGATTCCAGGATCGTGTAGGATTCAACGGATTGCGAATCGGAGTCCCGGATACTCCGAAATCGCAAACCCTGGGGCTAGGGTTTGGATTTTAAGCGATAACGCGATTTCGGCTAATCCGACCGTCCGTTTCGGACCGAATTCGCGGAACATGGTTCCTTCTCTATGAGGAATCTTCAGAGAAGCCCAGATTGGCCATCGGAGATCATGGACCCCACGGGTCCCGGGTCGGCCGATCTGGCAGCTTATCGCTTAGTCAAGCGTCGAGTCTTCCAAAACTGATCTAAGAGTCTGAAAGGCTAATGTGGGCATAAGAGTAACTTGAAAAGAGTGCACGTATTTCTAAGAGCCGGGGGCAGGGTGTTTAATTTAAATTCTTTTTATTCAGCAGTTTATTGATTTATTATTCATGGTTAATCAGGCACCAGAAGTCCAGTCGACCTACAGGAGGGACCTTCAAGAGGTCCAGCTAGCTCGGACCAACTGTGAGTGGACTTTCTTTCATAAATGATTTTATATAAAGGAGTTATTTATATGAATGAGTTTACATAGATGATTTTATATCGATTTTATATAAATAAGTTTTTATAAATGAGTTATCTGAATTAATTTCATTATTTGATCTTGAATAAGTATTCTTGCATGTCTTAGAGCATGTTTTATACTGTTAACTATTTTGAGTTTTATATATATATATATATATATATTATTGAGGTTATATTAACAGCAGACCTTGAGCCTTACATAACAAAATAGTAGCAGCATTGAGACTGCAGTTCATATATCAGATTTCAAAGAATTATCAGATTTCCTAGTTAGACCACCGTGTACCCATTTATTTATGGTGATTACCCACAGTCGGACCGATGTCTACGGACATCTAGTCTGATTTCAGTTTACGTCAGTGCACTTGACATTGCCTCACGAGTTTCGGGGACGCTCGGACTGTGAGTGCCAGGATTTGCGGCTCGGCTGACTCTGTGTCCCCGGGACCTGCCAGGATTTGCGGCTCGGCTGACTCTGTCCCCGGGACCTGCCAGGATTGCGGCTCGGCTGACTCTGTGTCCCCGAGACCTGCCAGGATTGCGGATCAGGCTGACTACGGTCCCCTGCATCCTGCTAGAGCGACTCGAGCTGACTTGGTGTCATCGAGGACCTGCCGGCGGATCATAGTCCCCTGATTTCGCCAGTTTGCGGCTCGGGTAGACTGCGTGGCGCCCGAGACCTGCCAGGGGAATTGACGGATATGACAGGGGTACAAATAGGTGGTATTTTCAAAGGATTTTGAGTTTTCTTTTACTCAATTATGACTTTCAGTTATTTTATACCAGTTTCTTTGATATTCGCGCATTTATATCCTTATATATTTGTTCAGTATACGAGTATATTCGTTAACGCGCTTTACATGCTTATTTGAATACCTTGTTTTGACATAGAGACAAATTAGCGATTTATATCCCTATGTATTTCAAACAGGGGTTACTATGTTCTAGCTTGTTTTTAAGAACCTTATTTTTGTCCACTCACGTTTTTAACTTGTTTTTCGCCCCCAGGCCGTAGAAGTGCGCATGATCCACCACCGGGCCGTTCATAGCTTCCGCGCCACCAAATAAGGTAGAGTTTTGTGGAAAATCCTTAGAACCCTAAAAACTCTAGAAAATGCTCTGATATCTATTTGAAACTGAAAAACTGGAGTTGAGTTCTGTTATTTGAGATATTCTGGCAGTTGGTGTGGACTTATTTGATTGTTTAACAGGTGGAAAACTTTTGGTTTGGTCAAAATACAGGGGAGACTCTGCCGAATTTTCGGCAGAAGTCTAAGGGAAAGTGTAAAAAGAATTTGAAACGAGAGGGATAAAAAGGTCTTTTGTGCCCGACATTCGCCAGGTGTCGGACACGCACAGGACTTGGCTCGAATTTCAAAGCAGAAATTGGGTCGGGTCCTGTCAAATTAAGCCTTTTAAAGTCAATTTCTTGCAGGCACCGACTCAATCACAAAAACATAAGAAAGAAAAAAAAATATATAAGCAAATAATAATAATAATAAATAAATAAATAAATAAATAAAAGGTCAATAGTAAGGATTCTTTAAAGTAATTTAATATTCCTGAATAGAGATATTTAAACTTGAATGCAAAGAGATAGACTTATTGCCATGACGAATTGTTCTAATCACCTTTGCAAACACAACGACACTTAACAAAGAAAAATACGAACATGCATTTATGGATACCCCAGAGCACGTAAGTGGGATGGGACACTTGACGAAGAAAAATACGAACATGCATTATGGAGTATGACTTATCATGCATCTAATTTCCATGCTTACTTTTTCCTGGTTACAGACGGGAGAAGACTTCAAAGTCAAACCATATATAGTATTACATATATATATATATATATATATCCACCACAACCTTTATTTCTCATCAGTTGTTATCACTTTCCCTGATCAGCTAGCTAGCGTCTCTAGAACTAAAAAGTTTACCAAAATGAAACATTTGCTCCAATATTTCTTGCTCCTATTCTTAATCCCTAAAATCTGTTTTACCATCATCCCTGCCGTTCACAGCCTCTGCACTAAAGACCAGCAACTATCATTGCTCCATTTGAAGAAAAGCCTTCAATTTTCTCATGATCCTGATTCTGATTCATACCCAACCAAGGTTATATCTTGGAATTCAAGCACCGATTGTTGTTCTTGGCTTGGTGTTAATTGCAGTAGTGATGGGCATGTCGTTGGTCTTGACCTTAGCAGCGAAGCTATCAACGATGGCATTGACGATTCAAGCAGTCTCTTCGATCTTCAACACCTTCAAAGCCTCAATTTGGCTGACAACCATTTTACCTATGGTACTCGCATTCCATCTGCAATCGGAAAGCTTGTGAACTTGAGGTATCTAAATTTATCATCTTGCAGTTTCTATGGATCAATCCCAAAGTCAATAGCAAATCTAACACAATTGGTTAGTTTGCATTTGGGATTAAATACGTTCAGTGGTTCAATTGATTCTATTAGCTGGGAAAACCTTATTAATCTGGTAGACCTCCAGATGGATGACAACCTACTTGAGGGGAGTATTCCATCGTCTCTCTTTTATCTTCCCTTATTGACACAACTAGTACTTTCCCGCAATCAATTCTCTGGTAAACTTCATGCATTTTCTAACACCTCTTCCGACTTAGAATATTTGGACCTTTCAGAAAACCAGATTCAAGGCAAGATACCCCATTGGATTTGGAGTTTCAGTCATCTTTATTACCTAAATCTTTCTTGCAACTCTTTGGTAACTCTAGAAGCTCCTTTATATAATTCTAGTGTATCAATAGTTGACCTTCATTCAAACCAACTCCAGGGTCAAATCCCAACTTTCATACCATTTGGTTACCAGCTGGATTACTCAGGCAACCATTTCAATTCTATACCATCTGACATTGGTTATTTCTTCACTTCCACAATGTTCTTCTCTCTTTCAAGCAATAACTTGCATGGGCTCATTCCGGCATCAATATGCAATGCGACAAGTTTTCTTATGAGTCTTGATCTGTCCAATAATTTTCTGAGTGGCATTATTCCCCCATGCTTGACTGCAATGCGCGGTCTCAGAGTACTTAATTTAGCAAGAAACAACCTCACTGGAACTATTTCTAATTTTCAAGTTACTGAATATAGTTTATTAGAAATTCTAAAGCTCGATGGAAATCAGTTAGGTGGTCAGTTTCCAAAATCTCTAGGTAACTGCATACAGTTACAGGTTTTAAACTTGGGAAACAATCGTATAACAGATACATTTCCATGCTTGTTAAAAAACATGTCCACCTTGCGTGTCCTTGTGTTGCGGTCCAACAACTTCTATGGAGGAATTGGATGTCCCAACACCTATGGCACCTGGCCAGTGCTTCAAATCATACACCTAGCTCACAACAATTTCACTGGTGAAATACCGGGAATATTTTTGACAACATGGCAGGTAATGATGGCTCCCGAGGATGGTCCCCTATCGATTGTCAAATTCCAACTGGATACAATTATTGCGGGAAAATCAATGTTGATTGATTATTCTTTTAATGATCGTATAACAGTTACCAGCAAAGGGTTAGAGATGGATCTAGTAAGGATTCTATCTATCTTCACCTTGATTGACTTCTCTTGCAACAACTTCAGTGGACCAATACCTAAGGAAATGGGAGAATTCAAATCACTACATGTCCTTAACTTGTCCAGAAATTCTTTGACAGGCGAAATCCCATCCTCATTTGGTAACATGCAGGTACTCGAGTCCTTGGACCTGTCACAGAACAAGTTGGGCGGGGAAATTCCACAACAGTTGGCAAAGCTTACTTTCCTTTCGTTCTTGAATATCTCATATAATCAACTGGTCGGCAGGATCCCACCCAGTACTCAGTTTTCAACATTTCCAAAAGACTCATTTACAGGAAACAAAGGACTATGGGGGCCTCCTTTGACAGTGGATAACAAAACAGGATTATCACCACCACCAGCATTAAATGGAAGCCTTCCAAATTCTGGCCATCGTGGGATTAATTGGGATCTGATCAGTGTTGAAATTGGATTTACAGTTGGCTTTGGAGCTTCCGTTGGGTCACTTGTGTTGTGCAAGAGATGGAGTAAGTGGTATTACAGAGCTATGTACAGGATGGTTCTTAAGATATTCCCACAGCTGGAGGAAAGAATTGGAATTCATCGAAGACATGTTCACATAAATCGAAGGTGGAGACGTTGAGGAGCAATGCAGCTGGACGCCAATCCATGTATGCCTGAAGGCTTGGGGATGTTCCTGGCCATCTTTTTCTTTATTTCAAGATACACGAAATAAGCAATGTGCTTCTGCTGTCATATTTTATCTTAATAATCATTTATCTTGTATTATGCAATGTGAGTGCAAAACATATTACTATCGTTTGCTTGCTTAATTTTTGCCACGGTTAAAAGGTTGTCATGACTTTCATATGCCTCCATCCTATTCTACTACGGAAGCTTACTCAATTCTCTCTTTTCCTCTGTGCTGCAGAGGGCTTGTGGAATTCTTTTTAAGGATGGTTTGGGAATTTTGTAATCTTAGGTTTTTTTTATAAAGCAAAATAAAATTAAACTATTCTAATATACGCCCTAGAATTAGGGTTGTTATCCTAGTTTGGGCCACGAGCCATGATTATTGATCTTGGCCAATACTCACCGAATTTTTATTTTTATTTTTATTTTTTTGAGAAAACACTCACCGAAAAATTTAAATAGGGAAGCAACATGTAGACTGTAGCCGGGCCAACTCGACAGATGGACTTCAAAGTCAACAAGCCAACTAGTCAATCCATAAAGCAAGCTCACAATTTCCACAATGTTCATAGTCTCAGTCCGACGTATACGGTATATCAACATCTCATGCGACAAATTTTCCATAATTCACGCTATTGTAAAAGTGTAATTAGAGTTTGGTGTTTTGGTTGGTCAATGTTTAAAAATTCTAGTTTAACTTGGAGTAATGCACTGAGATTTTCTGGGTTAAAATCTGGTGGTTGGAAAGCCTTCCCAATTCTGGTATTCATGGGATTAATTGGGATCTTATCGGTGTTAAAATTGGATTTGCAGTTGGCTTTGGAGTTTCCGTTGGGTCACTTGTGTTGTGCAAGAGATGGAGTAAGTGGTATTACAGAGCTATGTACAAGATGGTTCTCAAGATATTCCCTCAGCCTGAGGAAATAATTGGTGTTCATGGAAGACATATTCACATAAATCAAAGGTGGAGACGCTGAATTGATTAGCAATGTGCTTAAGTTGTCATATTTTAGCTTAATTATGCCCTAATAATTTATGTAATGTTATTCAATGTGAGTTCAATGCAAACTGTCTTTGGTTCCCTTAGTTTTTGTTTCTTTTGAAGTTTCATTATTGCATGGAGTTCAACCATGTCATGACTTTCATATGCCTTCTAATCCTATTCCACTCGTAACCTTGGTAAATTCAATGAACACCTTGGTATACACCTTTCGATAATTATTGTGAGAGGCAGTGCCATTCTTCTCTGCAATTGATTACCATTTTCTCTACTGTTAATGTTCATTTCACGTCTAAACAACCAATCATAAGGATTTGAATTGTGGATGTTTTTTGAGATCTTGCCTTGCCACTCAATTTTGTAGCGTATCATAATTAGGTCTTCCCCTGAATCTGTAACAGAGCAACCTGCTCTTTTTGGTTGGAGGAGATTTGCTCACCAACAGTTTCTAGGTATACTGGAAGCTTGCCAGGTTTCTTCCTTTCTAGTGTCTTTTTCTTCTCCTTTTTTCTTGGGTTTTTTTGTTGGTCTATGTTTCTATTTGAATGGGCCCCATAGTTGTCGCTTTTCGAAAATGTTAAAAGGCACTATCTTTTGTTCCAAAAAAAATGCTCTCTTTTTTCTGGGATATGTTGTTAATGTGAAAGTGGCAAGTCTAGAGAATTATGGAGAAGGCTTGTTCGGTGCATTGTGCTTTCTGTGAAGATGCCATGGAAAACTGTTGCTGGCCATTAGAGATAGGCATGCGTCAGACTCTGCCTATGGAGCTTCAAAAGGTTAATTTTATAGGATGGAACTTCAAACGTATTGACCAAGGCAGAAGGGTTATCATATAGTTTAATTTGTTTGTGACTCCAAACTTTATTTTTCAATAAATTTTCACGTACCGGCAAAGTTTTATAGGAAGAAAAAAAATAATAATAATAACCTCCTCATGGTAACATTTTCAGTTCGTTTTAACTGGATCTATCTTCAGCTATACAATTCTTCCAACTCAGAAATTCAACATGAACATTTAACAGCATCTACTTTCTTTGACTTGGCAACCTCTTAGATGCCAAGTCCCAACCCGCTACATGTAGATTGTGGCACCACTCATGGGAATTGTGTATCAACTTTCTTCAGTGATGGTTACTTGTCAAGTCGTTGCCCCTGTTTTATTTCTGTCCAATTTTTCCTAGTTACAGATAGAGATGGGAGAAGACTTCGAAGTCAAGCTAGCAACAATGGAGGAGGCCTTTTACCAATTCAACCCTGCATACTAAAGACACCACAGGCATTCATATTTCTTCACTTTCCCTCGTGAGTCTCTAAAACTAAAAGTTCATCCAAAATGAAAACTCTGCTCCAATATTTCTTCCTTTTCTTCATCACTGCCATCTGTGTTAATATCATCCCTGCAGTTCACAGCCAGTGTATTAAAAACCAACAACTATCATTGCTCCAATTGAAGAAAAGCCTTACATTTTATAATGATTCATCTGGATATTCTCCACTTTCGTCAACCAAGGTCATATCATGGAATTCAAGTACAGACTGCTGCTCTTGGGTTGGTGTTACTTGCAGTACAAGTGGGCATGTTGTTGGTCTTGACATTAGCAGCGAATGCATCACGGGTGGGATTGACAATTCGAGCAGTCTCTTCGATCTCCAACATCTTCAAATCCTTAACTTGGCCAACAACAAACTTGGCAGTGTGGACCATAGCATTCCATCTGCAATCGGAAAGCTCACGGATTTGAGGTATCTAAATTTGTCCAAAACTGATTATTCAGGGCAAATTCCAATTGAGATTTCACGCCTGAAAAAGTTGGTTGTCCTTGATATTTCTAACATTTACAACTCCCTTAAGATCCCGAATTTACGCATGCTCTTTCATAATCTCACAGAGCTTACAGAGCTATATCTTGATGATGTAGATATATCAGCACAGGGGGCTCAGTGGTGCGAAGCAATATCATCTTCACTGCCAAACCTGAGGGTGTTAAGCATGTCTGGAACTAATCTCTCAGGTCCTATTGATCAATCCCTGGCTAAAATTCAGTCTTTATCCGTGATTCGATTGGATTTTAACTATATCTCCGGTCCAATACCAGCATTCTTTGCCAACTTTTCAAACCTGACCGTGTTGAGCTTGGATTTTAACAGTATCTCTGCTCCAATTCCAGGATTCTTTGCCAATTATTCAAAGTTGTCTTCCTTGAGTCTCAAATATTGTCAGTTGCAAGGATCATTTCCCAAAGAGATCTTTCAGGTACCTACTCTACAAAATATCGACCTTTCGCATAATTTGGATCTTGAAGGCTCCTTGCCAGAATTTCCAAAGAATGGATCTCTTCGATCCTTGATACTGAGATGGACAAACTTTTCAGGCTTCTTGCCCAACTCTATTGGAAACCTCAAAATGTTGTCCACGATAGATCTTTCAGGTTGCAGCTTCACTGGATCAATCCCAAAGTCAATGGAAAACCTGACAGAATTGGTTAGCCTGTACATGCCATCGCAGAGGCTTCAAGGTCCGGTAGACTTTATTCACTGGGAAAACCTTGTTAATCTGGTACATCTCCAACTGGAATTCAATCTCCTAAATGGGAGTATTCCATCATCTATTTTTTCTTCTCCCGTGTTAAAGGAACTACTACTTTCCCACAATCAATTTTCTGGTCAACTCCATGAATTTCATAACGTTTCTTCCAACTTAATTACCCTTGATTTGAGTTTCAACAATTTGGAAGGACCAATACCCGTGTCTATCTTGAGTTTTCGAGGGCTTTATACACTTGATCTTTCTTCAAACAATTTCACTCGCTTTCCTTTTAATGGTCCTCAGCAACTGAGAAATCTTTCGACCATTGATCTTTCCCACAATAGCTTGCTGGTTTTATATAATGGTTCCAGTTCCTCATCTTCCTCTTTTCCTCAAATTCAGGATATGAACTTGGCTTCTAACAAGTTGAGAACATTCCCAAATTTCTTGAGAAATCACATCTATTTAGAACGTTTGGACCTCTCAGAAAACCAGATTCAAGGCATGGTTCCCAATTGGATTTGGGGGATAAGTTCTCTTTCTCAGCTAAATCTTTCATCCAACTCCTTCTCAACTCTCGAAAGGCCTTTACCTAAAAATTCCAGTGTGTCTGCTCTCGACCTTCATTCAAACCAACTTCAGGGGCAAATCCCATTTTTCTCACCAAGTGCCCGTTATCTGGATTATTCAAAAAATTGTTTCAGCTCTAGCATACCAACTGACATTGGTGATTTCCTTGCTTCCACTGTGTTCCTCTCTCTTTCAAGCAATAACTTGCATGGGCTCATTCCAGTATCAATATGCAATGCAGGTTATGAGGTTCTTGATATGTCCAATAACTCTTTAAGTGGTATGGTTCCCCAATGCTTGACTGAAATGAAGAGTCTTAGAGTACTTATTTTAAGGAAAAACAACCTTAATGGAACTCTTTCTAACAGATTTACTGGATATTGTGGTTTAAGAGCTCTAGACCTCGGAAGGAATCAGATTAAAGGCCAGCTTCCAAAATCTCTAGCCAGTTGCACAAATTTAGAGATTCTAAACCTTGGAAACAATCAAATCATAGATACTTTTCCATGCTTCTTGAAGAGCATATCCACCTTGCGTGTCCTTGTTTTGCGATCCAACAGATTTTATGGCGGCATCGGATGTTCGAAGACCAATGGCACCTGGCAAATGCTTCAAATTGTAGACCTAGCTCACAACAACTTCAATGGTGAAATACCGGAAAGATCCTTGACAACATGGCAGGCAATGACGGCTGACGAAGATGGTTCCCGACCAAAGAGCAATGTCCTTTCATCTGAAGGGGGACAGTATACTGGAGCTGTTTATTCTTTTAAGGATGCTATAACAGTTACTAGTAAAGGTTCAGAGATGGATCTCGTAAAGATTCTAACTATCTTCACCTTGATTGACTTCTCGGACAACAAATTCAACGGATCAATACCTGAGGAAATGGGAGTATTGAAATCACTGTATATCCTCAACTTGTCCAGTAATGCCATCACAGGCGAAATCCCATCAAGCTTAGGCAACATGCGGCAACTTGAGTCCTTGGACCTGTCGCAAAACAAGCTGAGCGGGCACATTCCCCAACAGTTGACAAAGCTTACTTTCCTCGCATTCTTGAATCTCTCAAACAATCAACTGGGAGGCATGATCCCAACCAGTAATCAGTTTTCAACATTTCCACCATCCTCCTTTACAGGTAACAAAGGATTATCGGGACCTCCTTTGGACAACAAAACAGGATTGCCGCCGCCACCGCCAACACGGAATGGAAGCCTTCCGGATTCTGGATCTGGACATAATGAGATTGATTGGGATCTTATTAGCATCGAAATCGGATTTACATTTGGGTGTGCAATTGCCATTGGGTCACTTGTGTTCTGCAAGAGATGGAGTAAATGGTATTACAGAGCCATGTATAGCATCCTTGTCAAGATATTCCCTCAGCTGGAGGAAAGACTTGGTAACCATAGAAGACATGTTCACATAAATCAAAGGTGGAGACGTTGAAATGGCTATGAGGGGCCATGCAGCTGGCCTCCATGTTATGCCTGGAATATTTTAGTGTGTATCTTTCTGCTCTGTTTTCAATAAATTTACTTGGCTCTGATGGTATTTGAAGGGCGAAATTTCCCACCCACTTCCCCCGCTGCTTTCTTTCTGCACTTTAATTAGTCAGTCAATGATAGTAACCGAAAAAATGAAAATAGGAAGGCAGCATTGAACAGAACAGTCTACTTATGCAAGTCCCAACCAGCTACATGTTAGATTGTAGCCCCACTAGACAGATGGACAGTCAAGCAACCCATAAATCTTGTGGAGGCCTTTTCCACGATACTAAAAACCCACTATATATAATATATCCATTAGCTGTCTGTTATTTCAGTCCCTCAATCCAAATTTCCCACTTGCCTGAGTTAGTTGACTTAGTTGACTTAGTTGGAGCTGATGCTGTTATATTTTTCATAATAGTAATTGTAATAACTCATGCCATTGTTCTAGTTAAATTATAGCTTAGTTGGTCAATGTTTAAAAAATTCTGGTTTGGCTTTGAATGGGTAGTAACACACTGAGAATTTGTGGTCTAGAATCTGGTTTTGCTTTAAAATTTTGATTCCTTGTCATCCAATTTCTTCCCCTCAGCTCTCATACAACAGTCAATGTGGATCAAAATGGAAATAGCAAGGCAAGTGGATTTGCCACTTCCAAGTTTTTCTAATTTGTGATAGACTTTAAAGGCCTCAGATGTGATGATTGTTTGCCAAGTCCCTGTCTGCTACATGCGGTGCAGCTCAACTCCCTTTTCCTTCCGTTTCATTTGTCCTCATTACTGAAAATGGATGGGATGGGAGAAGACTTCAAAGTCAAGCAAGCAACAACTCTCATCAAGGAAGCCTTTTCCAAATCCCACCATATTAAAGCCACCACAACCCTTCTCAGTTTCTTCATCACTTCCCATGTTCATTAACTCTAAAACTAGATAGTTTTATCCAACATGAAAACTTTCCTCCAATGTTTCTTCCTCTTATTCTTAAATATCACTACTATGACAATCTGTGGTAAAACCATCCCTCCAGTTCACAGCCGCTGTATTAAAGACCAACAACTATCATTGCTCCATTTGAAGAAAAGCCTTATATTTAATGAAGATTCTTATTATTCATACCCTACCAAGGTTATATCATGGAATTCGAGTACCGACTGTTGCTCTTGGCTTGGTGTTACTTGCAGTACTGACAGGCATGTTGTTCGTCTTGACCTTAGCAGAGAATCTATCTCTGGTGGCATTGACAATTCCAGCAGTCTCTTCAATCTTCAACATCTTCAAAGCCTCAATTTGGCCAATAATATGTTTGGCTATGGCTCTCGCATTCCGTCAGCAATCGGAAAGTTTACCAACTGGCATTGATGATTTCCTCACTTAGCGAGTTTCCTAACATCTCTTCCTACTTAGTTACCCTTGATTTAAGCTTCAACAATTTGGAAAGACCTCGAATCACTTTGTCTTTCTTTCAACAATTTCAGTGCCTTTCCATTCGATGGCCCTGAACAGCTGAAAAATCTTACAAACACTGACCTTTCGTACAATAGCTTGCTGAGTTTATACAATGGTACTAATTCCTCATATTCCTCATTTCCTCAAATTGCTACATTGAATTTGGCTTCAAACAAATTGAGAACAATCTCAAATTTCTTGAGAAATCAATCTGCATTATTCTCTTTGGACCTTTCATAAAACTGGATTGAAGGCAAGATACCTAGTTGGATTTGGAGTTTAAAATATTTTTATGACTTAAATCTCTCTTGTAACTCCTTAGGAACTCTAGAAGCTCCTTTCTTTAAGCCTGATGTTTGTGAGCTTGACCTTCATTCAAACCAACTCCAGGGAAAACTCCCAATTTTCCTACGAAATGCCTACTATCTTGATTACTCACAAAATAATTTCAGCTCTATCATACCAACTGGCATTGGTGATTTCCTCACTTCCGATACTTCCTTCCCATCTCTTTCAAGCAATAACTTGCATGGCCACATTCCAGTATCGATATGCAATGGGGGTCTTCGGGTGCTTGATCTATCCAATAATTCTCTGAGTGGCATGATTCCGCAATGCTTGTCAACAAAAGCAATTATTGGAGTACTTAATTTAAGGAAAAACAACCTTACTGGAACTATTTCTAATTTTGAAATTCCAGAGTATTATGAATTAGACACTCTAAACCTGGGTGAAAACCATATAGAAGGTCAGTTTCCAAAATCTCTAGCCAACTGCACAGTTTTACAGGTTTTAAACCTTGGAAAGAACCATCTAGCAGATTACTTTCCATGCTTGTTGAAGAATATATCCACTCTACGTGTCCTTGTTTTGCAGTCCAACAAATTCTACGGACGCATTGAATGTCCCAAGACCAATGGCACCTGGCCAATGCTTCAAATCATACCGAGAAGATCTTTGACAACATGGCGGTCAATGATGGCTAACAAAGATGACTCCCTAACAGAGGTCAAATTCCTAGAATTTTCACATTAAGCAGGGAGAGACGCGCGGGGTTGGTTTTTCTTTTGAGGATGGTATAACAGTTACCAGCAAAGGTTCAGAGATGGATCTGCGAAAGATTCTATCTATCTTCACCTTGATTGACTTCTCATGCAAAATTTTCAGTGGAACAAAGGAAATTGGAGAATTCAAATCACTATATGTCCTTAACTTGTCCGGAAATGCCTTGACAGGGGAAATCCCATCCTCCATTTGGTAACATGAGGGTACTCGAGTCCTTGGACCTGTCACAGAACAAACTGAGTGGGCAAATTCCACCACAGTTGGCAAAGCTGACTTTCCTTTCATTCTTGAACCTCTCAAACAATCAACTGGTAGGCAGGATCCCAACCAGTACTCAGTTTTCCACATAAATCAAAGGGGGAGACGTTGAAGGGATTATGAAATTTATTTTTTTTCTTGTGTAAGTTTCAATAATTGGGATTTAAGCATATCAAAAGCCCAGGTTACAAATGGGACTTAAATTTTACTTTTATTATTTGTTATGAATGACCCAAATTGTTTTGTTTAAGAAACAGAACTTTTACTAACACGGTCCTTATTTTCTAATTGCATTCCAAGAAGAAGAATAATATTTGAACATCCATTCATTTTAACAGAGGTTACGTAACAATATGATCCAAAACTACATGTAAAACTATACACGTACTTGCCAAGTTCACGGCTGGTTTTCTTTGTTATAAATGGCTCAAATTCATCCCGAGGCCTGACCATGCAATTTCACAATTCAAACTTTATCAATATTTTCATGAACTCTATATCTTCAGCTTTATCAATATTTTCATCTTCCAACCCAGAAATCCATCGACTTATTCAATAGTCAATAGTCAAAATTTTCATCTTCAAAGTCAACAATTCAAGCAAACCACAAATGTTGTGGAGACATTTTCCACAAATTATATATATACTAAAACCCAATGCAACTAAACACTGTAGCTAAGCACAGTGTAATGACGGAAATGCCCCTAATTTTTCTGCTGTTTTGGTTTTTTTTTTCCCTGCTGCACAGTAAATTGACGAAAATGCCCTTGACTAAACAGCTTCTTTTGTTCCCGTTTTTGCCCCTCCTCCTTCGTTGAGAGGGTTTGGTTCGCAGAGACAAAGCCCTGGCTTCAGTTTGTTTCCAACCAGCTGGTTGGGGGGTAGCCATGGGAGAACAGTGTTCGTTGCTGGACATGCGTTGGAGGCCGTCGATTTTTGTTTGGGAGGTGAGCTGCAAATCCAGCCGCAGCTGTGGAATCGGGAGATTTCATTTTTTCTGCATCCTTCGACTCAGGCTTCCATCTTTCCTGCTTGCCAATATTTGCATCGTTTGTCTTCAGGTATGCATCTCATCAACTTTTTAACAGATCTTTTGGTCTTTATTTCATGAATTTGATTGTTGGCTGGGAGATTTTTCATGCTTTGTAGAGTTGTGTTCATTTTTTTGGTTATTTTGATTTCAGGTTCTTGGGTAATTTCTAATGGTTTATTTAGTTATTTTTTAGGAATTTCGGTTCATTTATTTGATTCCTTTGATTCCTTTGATTCTAGGTGTTTGGATAAAATATTGGAAAGCAAAGACTGAACATGTTTTGTTTTTTTTTTTAATTGAAAAAATTCCCTTTTTTTATCTGCTATTGGTGATGAAATTGATGAAAAAATACAAGCAAAAAAGAAGTGAAGCTTAATTAGGTTTTGACAGAATAGAAATTAGGGATGATTGGGTTCATTTATTTGGTTATTTTGATTTTCAGGTTTTACCTTTATTATGTGGCTGGAGTTGTTAATACAACCAGAACCATATTTTAGATTCAGTTGGAATTGTTGGGAGATAAGAATGGAAGATGTTTTTTTAGCTGGCTCTTTTTCAGTTGGGATTTGTTTTCCTTTTCTTTTCTTAATGTTGGTTAATTGCTGTTTTGCTTTAGCAAAGTGTTGAATTTGCTTGCATGAATTTGATCTTTCTGTTAATAGAGCATAGGAATTAGCTAACGGCACCATGTGAAAATGGGTTTAATTTTCTTTAGGTTTATAGTGGACAAGTTAATTGTTTAAAAGGGTTTTTCTTCAAGAACAAACAGATAGTGTAATTTAAGATAAACAAAAGGAAACTAATCTGACAGAGGGAAAGTTTTATTTATAAATTGACTTAGGTTATGTATGAGATGGATGATTTTTATCTCTTTAAAATAAAATTGTAGTCACAGACCATTTAGATTGATTAAAGAGAGAAAAAAAGACATTGGTTTGATGAAAATACTAAATGCAAAACATACCTGGGTATAAGAACAGCACACAACATGGTTGAGGTCATTTGGGACCGTTGTCAGAGTAAAGGCTTTAGCCTATCAGACAGTAAAACTGGCTCGCCTTATGGTTTAAATAATTTGAGAAGGTCCAATTTTGTTCGTTAATGACTTGCAAAGTCTCAGCATTGACCAACATTGTGAATGTTTTGTAAATCCCTGAGCAGTAACCTAGGAGAGTCTAGATTGTCTAGAAAAACCTCCTTAGGGTCAGTTGCTTTGTTCAAATATATAATGCATTTCCATTGTTTCTAGCATATGCTATTTGCTTTGGTATACATCTTTATTGTTTCTAGCAGCGGACAGATCTAGAATGCTTTTGTATCAATTCTTTATTTATGTTCTGTAGAATAAAATTGTAGTCACAGACCATTTAGATTGATTAAAGAGAGAAAAAAAGACATTGGTTTGATGAAAATACTAAATGCAAAACATACCTGGGTATAACAACAGCACACAACATGGTTGAGGTCATTTGGGACTGTTTTTAGAGTAAAGGCTTTAGCCTATCAGACAGTAAAACTGGCTCGCCTTATGGTTTAAATAATTTGAGAAGGTCCAATTCTGTTCGTTAATGACTTGCAAAGTCTCAACATTGACCAACATTGTGAATGTTTTGTAAATCCCTGAGCAGTAACCTAGGGGAGTCTAGATTGTCTAGAAAAACCTCCTTAGGGTCAGTTGCTTTGTTCAAATATATAATGCATTTCCATTGTTTCTAGCATATGCTATTTGCTTTGGTGTACATCTTTATTGTTTCTAGCAGCGGACAGATCTAGAATGCTTTTGTATCACTTCTTTATTTATGTTATGTAGAATAAAATTGTAGTTACAGACCATTTAGATTGATTAAAGAGAGAAAAAAAGACATTGGTTGGATGAAAATACTAAATGCAAAACATACCTGGGTATAACAGAATCAAATACTAAATGCAAAGACATTGCTTTTGTATCAATTATTTATTTATGTTCTGTAGAATAAAATCATCTGCTGGCTTTGCTAACATTGCAAATTCTTTTTAGAAGTTTTATATTATACGAAACTGTCAAATTAGAGTATGACAGGATGAGTATAGGATCTTTTTTTTTTTTTGTGATTTGAAAAAAAAAACAGTGTGATTCAGTGGGCCGATACTATCAGGTCCATTTGGTTTAAGATTTAGAAGTTTATGAATAGATATGAAATTGCATTTACATGTTTGAGCTGCAATTAAGGTGTCTTTTTGTGTTGTAGTTTCCACCAGTACCAGGTTGTTTGGAGGAAGCTTCCTACGGGATTTTATGAGCTCCCCAAGATTTACGGAATGAAGCTCTGGGCATAATCGTTCAGCTCAGCCTTTGTGATCCCAAATCTTCATCGGTGAATTTTGCATTAGACTTAATATTGTGGTAAGTGCTTGCCATTAATGAGGTTTGTTCCTCTCTCCCGTTTATACTTTATTTTTTCTAATTAATAAATTTTGTACCCATTTTGATTATTTGTCAGTGTCTAATGTAGTAATGTTTAACGAATTAATGGCTTGCTCATGGGTTTCTGAGCATGTTGTTGAATCCTTTGATTCCTTGCTCAAATTGATTCTACTGCTGTGGTGATCTGTTGTAGTTAATATAGTTGTTGTGGGAAAGTAAGCATGCCAATTTCGACAATTTGTAATGATTTTGCTACTGTACTGGGTTGTTAATTTGTTGTTGTGATGATAGGTAGAGTAATAACAATACTTAGAACTGAAAAACCACTTTCTCTCTTAATTACTGAGACAACAAAACATGAAAACTCTTTTAATCCAATAATATGCTTACAAAGGTTAGAACTAAAGAATCACTTTATAATACTTCAATTGATTTGCTACTTTTATTGGATTCCTGGGTTTTTTTTCTTCTTCATTTTTTAACTTTCATACCATATTAGTACATTTTTCTGATTAATTAAGGATCGAGATTGTGAATGAGGACTTTGTGATGAGTTTTTGAAATTCTCCATTTTTTACTTTACAGGAAAAAATGGAAAATTGTTACTGATTATATTAGTATAATTTGTTTAGTCATCGTCTTTTTGGGATTTTGTTGCTTGCAGAGTTTATTTTCTATGTTTTTCGTTTTGAATCATTAAAACTGAGGTATTCTAGCTATCTCAGCCTTTAATTGTTGCCTTTGATTGAACTGGTTGATGATTTTGCTTTAGATTTGGATTGTTTTGAGACTTTTGTCATATTTTATTTTAAATTAAAAACTTTTGGGCTTCAAACAAGGAATTGATTTTTAATACATGAGGTTGATCAACAAGAAGACAATTTCTTGGCATCTATGTTGGTAAATGAGTGATTGTTGATCGACAAGAAAACTTCAATCCAATTTAAGCAAATGCACAAATTGGTTAATCAGATTCCACGAATTATGTGTGAATGATGTGCTAATTCATTAAAAAAAAAAATTTATCCAAATACTGAAATTGATTTGATTGTGTTATTATTTTGATGAAATCAGGTTAAACAATTTAGTTATTTAAATACTATATGATTGCTTTTGGTAAGGTTTTCTGTTTGGTTATTAAAAATTAGTTGGTAAACCCTGAAAATCGGTATTTGGAAATGCTGGTTCTTTTGTTACAGGGTTTAGGATAGCTCTGTTTTGGTAAGCAGGATATGCTGCTATTTGGGTAGCTCTGTTTAAAGATATGTTTGTTCTTTTACTACAGGGTTTCAATTCAAATTCGTTCTTATACTGGTTTATGTGACACGGGACTTGAATTTGATAATTTTTGTTTTGGTAGGGGAAAGAAAATTTGGGAGTGTGATTCTAGGAACTGATTGCAATGTTTTAACATAGTTGACTTGAAGAAGACTGGTTTACGAAATATGTGGGATTTGAAAATCTGACTTCTAAATTGGAATTCTGTTTGTGGACATTACTGATGACGAGAAAGAATTCAGAAAAGTTAAAATTCGTAATTTTTTTGTTTGTGGGTTTGATTTACCAAGCTGATTTTTGCTGATTTTTGCATTGAATGGAGACTTATTGAAAACTAAGAAAGTTTGTATATCCTAATTTCATAATGCAGAGTTTGGTTCTATTGTTTGTTTCTTTTTCATGGGCTAATAATTTGGCCATGCTTCTACTCTTTGCAGTTGCTAGGGACTGGAATGGTTACGCAGGATACATCTTCTTCAGTGTTTCTATTCTTTGACAAGCAAAGATTTATATTTAATGTTGTGGAGAGGTAAGGAACTCAATTACATACATTTTCCCTGTGGTTTCTTTCCGTACAGATTTTGCTCAAGCTAATTTTTTGGTTTAATGAAAAGATTGTGCATGCATGAAATACTCAAGCTAATTTCTTCTCCGACTTATCTTCCTTTTTCTTCTTTTTTTTTTTTTAAAACCATGTTTTCTTTTGATATTTTGCAGGTGGTCTTTCGTTGCTTTGGATAGAGCGGTTTGGTTGGTGCTTTCAGTTCTGTTAAGTAAGGGGTGAGTTTCTTTGCTGAAATTTCAATAAATTGTTTTAAGTTTTGTGAATAGAGCATAGGAATTAGCTAATGGCATCAATTGACAATTGGTTGGTGTTAATTTGTTGTTGTAATGATAGGTTTAGATGATTGCAATATTTGAACATGTTGGTAAACCCTTTGAGTGTTTTGGCAATTGGGTAGTTGAGATGTTCTCTACCCCAAAAATAGAGTTTGTATTCTCTGATTCACTCATCTCATTTAAATACATTTTACATCCATAATATTCGATTATTCATACCTTCTATCATGTTCTGATTGATGCTTTGTTTTAATATATTATAAGATTCTCTCTACTTATTATATAGGTCAAAAAACCATTTAACCACTATTGGATTAACAATAAATCAAATTTTTGCATGCTGAATGTTTGGAAATACTATTAAATTGTCATATTTACAGGTAAATTTTTTGGGAAAATGTCCATTTTTTAAGGTAGGTTCTGCCCGTTTTTTAACAGAAATGTCAAACCCTTAAATAATTTTTGCTCTAAATAACAGCAAAAAAGTCATATATTCCTAATACATAAGAGAATTAAAAACCTAAACATTATATTTACACCCTTTTTTCGAATTTCTCTTCAAATTATTCAACCATATTTATTTTGCCTCTCTTCAACTTTTCCTTTAGATAAACACAAAATTTAAAATATGTTTACTTTGTATTACTTCAATTAGAAAACCATCTACAGCTTGCTCATTAGTTCTCTTAATTTTGTAACTTTGTATTTTCTAGATTGGAAAACTATTTATAACTTTCTTATTAAATTGATAAATTATATTATTCCTGTTTATACATAATTAAATGTTTATGATTATTGTCCTAACTCAATTTTCCCCATTCATCAATATTAACATTTACTATTTTCTCACTTTTTTTTATAACAGGGTCAAGACCTCCATCAAAGAGAAAAAAAATCATGAAGAAAGTGCAAAACAAAGCTCGCCCAATTAAATAGCATGATGTACAAAACTATCCAAATTTTGCTATTTTGATGCCTACTTCCTACTATAAACATCTCAATGTATATAAAAATAAGTGTAGTACTTTAACATAACAAGTAGCCTGTAAAATATGTTATTACATGCTTTTTTCCAACTTACACTCCTTTATAATATTATAAATTAAATCTCATTATATATATAAACAGTCTAACTTTGTCTACGCAATTTCAAAGCCCGCAGCATCGCGCGGGCTTTCCTGCTAGTTTAATCTAAAGCCACCATATCCATCACTATTCCTCAGCGTCTCTATTTCCACGACTGCTGAAGCCACATTTGCAAACTAATATCCTAGCCTATTCTGTGCTTCAACACAATTGCTGTCACATATCACAGCCAGCAAGAGCTTCCAATGAGAATTCCTCTGTTTTCATGGCTTTTCTTAATCCTTATTCACTATGTTTCACTCAGCGTCCATGTATTTGTGGTCTCTAGTCAATGTCCCAGCGACGATCAGCAATCTTTGTTGCTTCAATTGAAGAACAGCCTCCAATTTGACTCTGCAAAATCTAACAAACTTAAGCAGTGGAAAAATGGCTCAGATTACTGCTCTTGGGAAGGTGTGTCTTGCAAAGATGGATGTGTTTCTCATCTCGACTTAAGCAGCGAGTCAATTTCAGGAGGAGTTGATAATTCAAGTGCTCTTTTTGATCTGCAGTACATCGAGAACCTGAATTTGGCTTACAATAACTTCAACACTCAGATTCCATCCAAGTTCGACAGGCTGACCGGTTTGAGTTATCTGAACCTGTCAAATGCTGGCTTTGTGGGGCAGATTCCAATTGAGATTTCACACCTGGCAAGGTTGGTAACTCTTGATTTATCTACCTTTTACTTTCCCGGTCCACTGAAACTTGAGAATCCAAATTTGAATGTGCTCCTTGGCAACCTTTCTGAGCTTATTGAACTTCATCTTGATGGTGTGAGCATATCAGATCAGGGAACTGAGTGGTGCGAAGTGATATCGTCTTCACTGCCAAAGTTGAAGGTGTTGAGCTTGTCCACTTGTAATCTTTCAGGCCCTATTGATATTTCATTACAGAAGCTTCACTCCCTCTCAGTTATCCGTTTAGAGAACAATAATTTGTCTGCTCAAGTTCCAGAATTCTTCTCAAATTTCACAAATTTGACTTCGTTGCACCTCAGTAATTCTGGGTTAGATGGTACATTCCCAAAGAAGATCTTCCAAGTACCTACACTGCAGACTATTGACTTGTCGGGTAATCAACAGCTTCAAGGTTCTTTACCAGAATTTCCGAAGAATGGATCACTTCGTTCCTTGGTTCTAAGTGGGGCAAATTTTACGGGGTTTTTTCCAAGCTCTATGGGCGACCTCAAAATGTTGTCCAGAATAGATGTTTCAAGTTGCAATTTCACTGGATCAACCCCAAGCTCAATGGAAAACCTTACACAATTGGTTTCTGTGGACCTCTCATGGAACAAGTTCAATGGTTCTATTCCATTCTTCAGTATGGCCAAGAATCTGACCCTAATAAATCTTTCATTCAATCTTCTGACAGGTCAGATTAATTCCTCTCACTGGGAAAACCATACTAATCTAGTGAATCTCGACTTGAGATTCAATCTACTTGATGGGACTATCCCACCATCTCTATTTTCTCTTCCCCTGCTGCAGAAACTACAACTTTCTGACAATGAATTCTCTGGTCAGTTACTTGAATTTGCTACTACATCTGTACTGGACACCCTTGATTTGAGTAACAATACGTTGGAAGGGCCTATACCAATGTCTATCTTTAATCTCAAAGGGCTTAAGATTCTTTCACTTTCTTCAAACAACTTCAGCGGCTCCTTTCCTCTTGAGCTTCTTCCACAACTGAAAAATCTTTCGAGTCTTGATCTTTCGTACAATAGTTTGTCGATTAATTACAACACCCCCAATTCCTGTGTCACTTCCTTTCCTCAAATTACCACATTGAAATTGGCATCTGTCAGGTTGAGAAGATTCCCAGATTTCTTAAGAGACCAATCCCACTTAAGCAATTTGGACCTTTCACAAAACCAGATTTGTGGAGAGATACCCAACTGGATTTGGAGGCTCAATAATCTTTCTCAACTAAATCTTTCTTGCAACTCTCTGGAAACTCTAGAAGGTCCTCTCCTCAATGTTACTTCTAGTTTGTCTGTCCTTGACCTTCATTCCAACCAGCTTAAGGGACAAATCCCACTTCTTTCACAATTTTCAGTTTATATAGATTATTCAATAAATAACTTTAACTCTAGCATACGGACTGACATTGGTGATTTCCTTTCTAATACTATATTCTTCTCTCTTTTAAACAATAAATTTCAAGGAATCATTCCAGAATCTATATGCAATGCGTCAAATCTTCAGGTTCTTGATGTTTCAAATAATTCTCTCAGTGGCTTGATTCCCAAGTGCTTGACTGCAATAAGTGGGACTCTTGCGGTACTGAATTTGAGAAGAAACAATCTTTCTGGCACTGTTTCTGGCACAATGTTAGAGGTTTTGAACCTTGGAAACAATCAAATAGCAGATACGTTTCCTTGCCTGTTGAAGAACATTTCCACCTTGTTCTTGTTTTGCGATCCAACAAATTTTATGGACGCTTTGGATGCCCCAAGCCCCATGGAAACTGGTCAGTGCTTCAAATTGTTGACATAGCACTCAACAATTTTAGTGGTGAAATACGAGGAAAATGCTTGAGAACCTGGAAGGCAATGATGGGTGACGACGATGATGTCATGTCAGAGCATAATCACCTTCGATTTCAGGTCCTTGAAGTAGAAGAGGTTTATTATCAAGATACAGTTACAGTTATTAACAAAGGGCTAGAGATGCAGCTAGTCAAGATTCTAACTGTCTTCACCTCGATTGACCTCTCTTGCAACAAATTCACTGGATCAATACCTAAGGAAATGGGAGATCTCATATCACTCTATGTTCTCAACTTGTCTAGTAATGCTCTAACAGGTGAAATCCCCTCATCTATGGGTGACTTACAAGATGTTGAGTCCTTGGACCTGTCAAATAACAAGCTGAGCGGGCAAATTCCACCACAGTTGGCAAAGCTGACTTTCCTTTCATTCTTGAACCTCTCAAACAATCAACTGGTGGGCAGGATCCCAATCAGTACTCAGTTTTCAACATTTCCAAAAGCCTCCTTTACAGGTAACAAAAGATTATCGGGGCCTCCTTTGACGGTCGACAACAAATCAGTATCACCACCACCAACAGTGAATGGAAGCCCTCGAAATTGTGGACATCATCTTGTGATTAATTGGGGTATTATCAGTGTTGAGATTGGTTTTACAATTGGCTTTGGAGTTGCCATTGGCTCACTTGTGTTGTGCAAGAGATGGAGTAAATGGTATTACAAAGCTATGTATAACATCCTTCTCAAGATATTCCCTGAGCTGGAGGAAAGAATTGGCATTCATCGAAGACATGTTAACATAAAATAAAGGTGGAGACGTTGAAATGATTATGAGGAACAATGCAACTGGACTCCATGTTTTGCCTAAGGTATTTTGAGATCAAAGAAATCCGAAGTGTGCTTTCTGGTTTCATAGTTAATTTAATTGTGCTCTAGTTAGTCTTGGAATATCATGTATCTTTCATATTTTATTTTTTGTGGCATGTAGAAAACATTACATAAATTCAAATATCAGCAAATCATTACTAACTACTTGTGGACAGACCGTCCCCGCTGCGTTTGGTATTGCAGTGTGGTAAAGCAAAATGACCTTCTATTATCTTGTATTTTTTAAGTAATGGACTTCTCACAGACTCACAGCAGATCATCATCCTTTATCGTCTTTTCAGATCAACGAGCTGGGCTTGTTCAACTTATGCCTAGTCGAAACAAAATGTTAGCTTGTTTCTTTGAGTTTGTACTCAAATAATCTGAGCCTGTTCAAAACAAAATGATTATCTTGTTTCTTTCAATTTGCCTTCTTGTGAAGTTTCAACGGATGGGATTAAACCGTCTCGACTCGAAAGCCGTGAAAAAAGAAAAACAAATAAGCAACAAGAGCATTACTATCTGGGGCAAGGTCCTCTGTAACGCGACATAAAGACTCCTTATTTTTTATGAAATTTCATAAAACAAAATTGAAACGGATTAATCGTTTTATTAGTCCTTAAACTTAAACCCGATTTGAATTTGAGTCCCTGAATTTCAAAAATGGTTCCCATAGTCTTTTAACTTCAATTTCGTTAGAAAAAATGGTCATGCCGTCAATTTTGTTTACTTTTCTGTTAAATACAGGAGCAAAATGGTTTTTTTTTAATCAAAATTGATTAAAATATGAATAAAAAATTAAAAAAACTATAAAATTAAAATTAAATTCTCTATCCCGATTTCTACTCCCAAAAAAAAAAATTTGGTTTGTTTTTTATTTGATTTTCTTTTATTGTTATTTTAAAGATATAATTTTTTTATTCATTTTTTTTGTTTTAATATAAAAATATCATTTTGTCCCTGCATTTAACAAAAAAAGTTAACAAAATTGACGGCAGGATCATTTGTCCTAATGAAAGTAAAGTTAAAAGACCACGGGAACCATTTTGAAAATTGAGGGACTCAAATGTAAATCGAGTCTAAATTCAGAGACTAATAAAACAATTAACCCTTACTATCTGCTACATCTATTTGAGATTTGCAGTCCCTATGTTAAGCTTCAGATTTCAGATTCACGTAAACCAACAACGACAACATCTCTACCGTTGCCTAATGGGCGGGAAAAATCTGCTCAACTCATTCATGGTGTCCTAGTCTAAGGGAAACCAGGGCAGGTGGGGGGTTGGACAAAACATGGGACCATTTTTGACCAAAAAAACGAACATGGGACCGTTTTTGACAGAATATTTGATCACTTCCTTCTAAGAATCCAATAATTCTGTGTGAATGTGTTTTTTTCTTCCAATTGTTGCTTGTATTTTGGTGTCTTTGATTTTTCTTTCTTCAAGGGTTATTTTCTTTCTTTTTCGCCATCCAATTTTTCTGTGGGATTTTCCCAACCCTTTAATGAGATTTTGACTGCTGTTAGCTTAGATTGTTAAAGTACCAAACTCCATGGCTAAATGTCAAACTTATCGTATGACTTTACTCTTTTCCAACAATGACATTGAAATTAGTTTGAAAATCATGTATGACTCTAAGAACAATAAATAATTTGTCCATCTTTTCCTCGATATGAAGCCTCCCTACACTGTCCATATCCGTCACCCTCCCACCCAAGATGCCCGACTCATCGATGTCTTCACACCAAAGAATATTTAATCTTTTTCTGGTACAGAAAAATCAATTTTTCTCACTGCGTGGATGACGCGTTCCAAATTAAAATTTGCATGGTGTATTATTTTGCACGCAATATACAAATTTAAAAAGAAAAATGGTTCTGACAATTGTTACATAATAAGAACGAGATTATACATGCATACTTTCTGGGCATTCGGATTCAGGGGAGCTTATAATTTACTCCCTAAAATACTGTTTTAAACATGCAACTAATCCTGCTTAATTAATTTTCAAACCTAATTAGTTGAGGATGGTGATGGCTGGTTTGCAACAACCACGCCTTACAAGAATTATTAATATTTTGAAAGACAACCACCGTTCGGTCAGAATTGAAGACTTCATCTGAACTTCTTAAATTACCCGAGATTACGTTTTAAATGTAAAACTAAAGAGTTAAAAACACGAGAGTAAAAATGAGATTTATTTACCCACAAATCTAGAGGGAGAAATGGGATTGGTATTTTTCCACAATAAATACAAGAAAGTCAACAACCAAGACAAAGGCAATTGGGCTTGAATATTCCAAGTTTGCAACTCGCCAGGAGTGACTGTCAGAAAGCTATGGGGATAAATACTATAAAAAAAGGCCGCCTCAAGAACAAGTCCACATTATACAAACAAACGCGGCTCTGAGTCTTCGCACTCATCCATCCCAATTCTCTCTGTTTTGTCTTCTTCCATGTTCTGCCTCCCATTCAAAACTTCCAATTAGTCTCCCTTCCGTGCTACCTCTGCAAGATTTTTGGTCTGGTCAACGGCTCAATTCCAGGAGCTCAAGGTTCATGTTCATGGATCTTTGCCTTCATGGGACCATTGCTTATATCCTAGCCTGCTCTGTTTCCTCTTGTGCGGGTGTCACTTATCAGAGCTTTCAATGAGAATTCCTCTGCTTTCATGGCTTTTCTTAGTACCCATTTACTATGTTTCACTCAGCTTCCATGTCTTTGTGGTCTCTAGCCAATGCCCAAGCGATCAGCAATCTTTGTTGCTTCAATTGAAGAACGGCCTCCAATTTACCTCTACATCGTCTAAAAAACTTGCACAGTGGAAGAATGGCTCAGATTACTGCTCTTGGGAAGGTGTGTCCTGCAAAGATGGATGTGTTTCTCATCTCGACTTAAGCAGCGAGTCTATTTCAGGAGGACTTAATAATTCAAATGCTCTTTTTGATCTGCAGTACATCGAGAACCTGAATTTGGCTTACAATAATTTCAACAATACTCAGATTCCATCCAAATTCGACAAGCTGAACAATTTGGGTTATCTGAACCTGTCAAATGCTGGCTTTGTGGGGCAGATTCCAATTGAGATTGCACACCTGACGAGGTTGGTAACTCTTGATTTATCTACCCTTTACTTTCCCGGAACTCCTTCACTGCAACTTGAGAATCCAAATTTGAATGTACTCCTCCGCAACCTTTCTGAGCTTGTTGAACTTCATCTTGATGGTGTGAATATATCAGCACATGGGACTGAGTGGTGCCAAGCTATATCATCTTCACTGCTAAACTTGAGGGTGTTGAGCTTGTCCGCTTGTAATATTTCAGGCCCTTTTGATAGTTCCTTACTGAAACTTCACTCACTCTCAGTGATTCGTATAGAGAACAACAATTTGTCTACTCAAGTTCCAGAGTTCTTCTCAAATTTCTCAAATTTGACTTCCTTGCGCCTCAGCAGTTCTGGGTTATATGGTACATTTCCAGAGAAGATTTTCCAAGTACCTACACTGCAGACTATAGACCTATCTGGTAATTCACAGCTTCAGGGTTCCTTACCAGAATTTCCGAAGAATGCATCTCTTCAATCCCTGGTTCTCAATGGGGCAAATTTCTCAGGCCAGTTGCTACCGAACTCTATTGGGAACCTCAAAATGCTGTCCAAAATAGATGTACCAAGTTGCAATTTCACTGGATCAATCCCAAGGTCAATGGAAAACCTTACACAATTGATTTATGTAGACCTCTCAATGAACAAGTTCAATGGTTCTGTTCCTTTCTTCAGTATGGCCAAGAATCTGACCCTAATAAATCTTTCATCCAATCTTCTAACAGGTCAGATTAATTCCTCTCACTTGGAAAACCTTACTAATCTGGTGAATCTCGACTTGAGATTCAATCTACTTGATGGGACTATTCCACCGTCTCTATTTTCTCTTTCACTGCTGCAGAAACTGCAGCTTTCTAACAATCAATTCTCTGGTCAGTTGCCTGTATTTGGTGGTATCTCTCTACTGGACACCCTTGATTTGAGTAGGAATAAGTTGGAAGGGCCTATACCAATGTCTATCTTTAATCTCAAAGGGCTTAAGATTCTTTCACTTTCTTCAAACAACTTCAGCGGCTCCTTTCCACTTAATAGTCTTCAGCAACTAAAAAATCTTTCAAGTCTTGATCTTTCATACAATAGTTTGTCGATTGACTACAACACTGCCAATTCCTCTGACTCTTCCTTTCCTCAAATTACCACTTTGAAATTAGCTTCTGGCAAGTTGAGTAGATTCCCAGATTTCTTGAGAAACCAATCCAAATTAAACACTTTGGACCTTTCACAAAACCAGATTTCTGGAGAGATACCCAACTGGATTTGGAGGCTCAGTACTCTTTTTCAACTAAATCTTTCTTGCAACTCTCTGGAAACTCTAGAAGGTCCTCTCCTCAATGTTACTTCTTCTAGTTTGTCTGTCCTTGACCTTCATTCCAACCAGCTTCAGGGACAAATCCCACTTTTTTCACAAAGTTCCATTTATCTAGATTATTCAAGAAATAACTTTAACTCTAGCATACGGACTGACATTGGTGATTTCCTTTATTTTGCTGTATTCTTCTCTCTTTCAAGCAATAAATTCCACGGAATCATTCCAGAATCTATATGCAATGCGTCAAATCTTCAGGTTCTTGATGTTTCAAATAATTCTCTCAATGGCTTGATTCCACGGTGCTTGACTGCAATGAGCGGGACTCTTGCAGTACTGAATTTGAGAAGAAACAATCTTTCTGGCACTGTTCCTGATAAATTTCCTGAGCATTGTAGTTTAAAAACTCTAGACCTCAATGGCAATCAGATAGGAGGTCAGTTTCCAAAATCTCTAGCCAATTGCACAATGTTAGAGGTTTTGAACCTTGGAAACAATCAAATAGCAGATACGTTTCCTTGCCTGTTGAAGAAAATTTCCACCTTGCGTGTTCTTGTTTTGCGATCCAACAAATTTTATGGACGCTTTGGATGCCCCAAGCCCCATGGAAACTGGTCAATGCTTCAAATTGTTGACATAGCACTCAACAATTTTAGTGGTGAAATACGAGGAAAATGCTTGAGAACCTGGAAGGCAATGATGGGTGACGACGATGATGCCATGTCAGAGCTTAATCACCTTCGATTTGGAGTCCTAAAATTCACCGGGGTATATTATCAGGATGCTATAACTGTTACCAACAAAGGTTTAGAGATGGAGTTTGTAAAGATTCTAACTGTCTTCACCTCTATTGACTTCTCCGGCAACGACTTCAATGGATCAATACCTGAGGAAGTGGGACAACTCAAATCGCTCTATGTCCTCAACTTGTCCAGTAATGCTCTCACAGGTTCAATACCAACCTCATTAAGCAACTTGCGACAACTTGAGTCCTTAGACCTTTCGAACAACAAATTGGGCGGAACCATTCCAGCAGAGTTTGCCAACCTTACTTTCCTCTCATTCCTGAATCTCTCGAACAATCAACTGGTTGGGAAGATTCCAAGCACTGCTCAGCTTTCAACATTTTCAGCAGCTTCATTCACAGGTAATAAAAGATTATGTGGGATACAGTTGAACATATCATGCAATAATCCCAGCGAGTCACCAGATGCAGCACAAAAGGCTCCAAACAAAGAGTCAGGAATTGGGTTTGATTGGCAGTCCATATATACTGGAGTGGGGTTTGGAGTGGGAGCAGGAGTGATTGTTATCCTCTTAATATTGTGGGAGGAGGGAAGAAATTGGTTGGAGGATAGCATTGACAGAATTCTTCTGGCAATCCTTCCAATGATGGGATTTACTTACAAAACTCGCGATGAGTGGAACGAGGAGGAGGAAGAAGATTTTGAAGAAGATAGCACGTATATCATGGAAGACTGTGATATAGATGAGAACGAATCAGAAGACAAAGGATTTCAAGGTACATATTGTGTGTTTTGTTCAAAACTTGATATGAGTAGGAAGAGGGCCATCCATGACCCAAGTTGTACATGCCATTTATCACCACGTATTTCATCTTCTTCTTCCTCCTCGTACTCATTTTCTCCATAGACACAATTTTTTGTTTTTTATGTTCTTTCTTTTTGTTTTCTCTTCACAATTTACTTTTTCAGTGTTATACTTTCGTAATTATCAACCCAAAACGGTGGGACAAGAACAGCTTGTATATATAGTGTTATGATCTTTCAGTCAGGAATTTCATCAAACATATGGAGAGCCATTAAACTACGACATGAAAAAGCCGTCTAAAAGTTTTGCATTGTAGGGTAAGAACAAAGCATTATTGCCGTCAAAAACGAATTTACTGTATAGGATAGGACAATATGGTCCGCGCTCAAGACCAGAAGGGGAACCTCATCGTGGGCCTTGAAGCCCAACAGACAGTTTGGAAGCATTGTGGTAAAAACGGTGCCCAACAGTTCTAAAAAAACAAAAGTAAAAAGAGAAAGAAAGACATTCTAAAATTGAGAATGACCGGATAACAAAAGTAGAAATCAAAAAGGAAACATTGAAGAACGCACGTACAATATGTTGGTGTTCACCGGATACAAATACATGATCAACAAAGCTTTTTTTTGTAGAGAGGAGGGCCCCCACACAAACACTAACCGACAACAAACTTGAATATAGAAACCATATACAGTCATTGAAAATGAACGGGTTGACAAGAACAAGAGGAGCATTCCAAATATGAAGAATCAAAAGGCTTAATAATTGCTTTTCCTAAACACACCACCACTCATAAAAGATTTGCAACTGGATATAAGATTGAACAGCGGCTGCAGGGGATCACAACTGAGAACACTCACAAGCTCTACAGCACTCCACAATTAACGGAAAACAATTAGATTTGCTAGCAAACTTCAGCCTGATGCACAGAACCATTCACAATACTAGCAGGAAAACCCTCCAATTCAATCCCCATGTCTTAATTTGTATTATTTAATTTATTTCATATATATTTTTATTAAAAAAATTAGACAAAACACGGATACTCATATTCTCATAGGCAAAATACGTGCGAATTTCCACTTTATATTTGAAGTAATTATTATTTGGTGAAAATATCAAATAATTCATTCTAATTGAAATTCATCTCCCTCAAAAAAAAACTTTTGAAATTCATCTGAATATTTAAAACCTTTAAACTAATCCCATTACTTTAATTTGTATGTTTTACAAATATAATAGTCTTTGTATCACAAGTTATTCAAAAACAAATGTTCGTAAGACCAAAAACAAATAATCAGTTATGAAATGGCTGTGGCCTTTTTTTTTCTTTTTTGGATGAGAATAAGTACAGAGGGAAGATTTGCTTTTTTCACCAACAGCGTCAAGGCATACTTACAATCTTGAGCAATCTTGAGTCAGAATGACTTATTCGTAGCACTCAACTACCAGTTACTACCAGTATGAATTTATGTGAGAAATTACAGATTGCGCACCAATAAAGACTGCTGACAGCGGAATTCAAACACTGATGTGGCTATACACAATGCAGAACCTTACCAACTGAACTAACTCTCATTGGTTTTGGCTGCGGCCATTTGGATGCAAGGAAGCTCCCGTAAAAACTCCAAGAGACTAAAGAATGTTGACCTCTGCAAGGACATGTTTGGCAATATCAGCCTTAAAACCACTGGACATTTAAGTTAATCCACAATTTGGGATCATTCGTAGGTTCATGAACACACCAAATCAGCCATATAATCTAAATCAGTCTAGACAGAAACGTCAGTACTACAACAACATTAATTCCTTCCCATTTTTAGAGCAACAAAGAAATACAATTTGTTAAAACATTTTACCATGAAAATACACCAGTCCAAGGCTAACCATAACTTAAATATCACTAGTACATACTTGCTCATAGTCATACAAAGCACACATAGTGAATGTGGCTAAGAGAGAGAGAACTACTTATAAACTAGCTATAATATTTCATGTAGGCTTCAATATTGGGCATGGCTTCTTGACCTTGGAAGTAATTAGGGTCAGGCAATGGAATATTCATAGCTGGTGAAGGTGGTTGCACGAAATTGTTCTGAGAGTAGAAATCATGGGACCCAGTTGGATGATGGAGATGATGATCAGCTGGAAGCTGGTACTGGAACATAGATGAGGATGATGAGGATGATGAACGGTCATGGTGAAGACCATCATCATCGTCCACAAAGTTGATCATGCTCTGGTGAAGCCATATCTGGGCCTTGAGGAACTTCACATAGTGGATAGCTTCCTCTAACATGGACACCGTGTCCATTTTGGTCCCACCAGGAACCAAGCTCTGCAAGATCTTGAACCGGTCACTGATCCTATGCCTCCTCTCTCTGGCCGCCACACTCTGCGGGTCTGTGGAAAGCCTCACTCCTTTGCTTTTGCTCTTCACGCCACCCTCGATCTTCTCTCCGGTGCCGTTGTGTTTGGTCGCTGAAGAAGAGTTAGAGCCATCTGAGCTAGAGTTAATAGTAGCAGAGAAATAGTCCATTTGGAGGACAAACAGCAAACGTGGCTATTTGATTGCTTGAAACTGGGCTTTTTTGGCTAGCACTTGGTAGGGGTAAGTGCTTTTGGGTGCATGGCATTATATATAGGGAGATGAATATTGTGGTTTGTTCATTTTGAATCAAGGAGAAGGGGAGAGATGTCGTCATGTGAGTCAGCCAATCTTTGGCTCAGGATTCGGGTGTCTACCCTAGGGGTCCTAGCCCAACCAGGAGGCCCAGGAGGGAGACTCTTTAACCTACGCAAAGGTTTCCTCTGCTTTTTGCTTTTTTTATTTTCCTGGAATTTGGTGCATAAATACTATTGATCCGATATTTGTATCATCTCAACTTACCATTTATTAACGTATTATTAGGTTAAGATAATATAACAAATACTCAATTAAGATGGTACAAATAATTTTATTCTGTCCGTAACTAGGTAAAGTGTGACCTAGTAAGGACCCTCCCTTAAAACAAAGGAACACTGGCCCTTAACCAGTCTCAGAGAGAGAGAGAGAGAGAGAGAGGGTGTTTTGTTGTTTGGGTTGGAGTCAAATTGGCTTTTTGAGGCTAGTCAGGAATGAAGAGAAAGACTAAAGAGAAGGGGGGGGTGTGGGGGTCCTTTTTCTTTTATTTATGAAATCTAAGTGGATGTAACATAGTTGCAGGTGTGTCTAAATCCGAGGACCAAATCCTTGCCGGGCTTTTAAATCGTACGGTTATGCTTTTTATAGTTTTTATCCTTAGGTTATGCACTGTTTGCTGAAAGAGAATTACTATTCGTGTCCCCTCAATTACACCTCTTTAGGAAGAAAAAGAAAAGGGCTTAAGGTCTTATCATCAGCTCTTCTTTTGAAGGGCATTTTTTAGCAAAAACTTGGCTTCAACTAGTGCTACGATTCAAGCTTAGATCCCCAAACACCTCCATTGAATATTTACCCGATTCCCTATATGCAATAATCTAGACCAAAACTTTGTTGAGTCCACACAGGGCACTGCCTAACTTGACAGATTCGAAAATTTTCGTTCAGCAATGCGAATGATGAATTGCAACTTTGCTTCGAGACAAAAAGACAAAAGCATGCAAAGATGAAAATACAAATTAAAACAGACAAAAGATGAAGAAAAAAAACTATTAAAAGAAGCAAAGGAACCAGGTGGGGTTGGGAGGGGAGGGGGGGTCCCTAGCTAAGCTATAGGAGGACAGATGAGTCTCCGATTTAATTTCACAGTGGGGGTGGGTAGAACCCTAATTATTCTTACTTGTTCAACTCAAAATTACCTGCTTTATCTGTCTTCGTCAAACCACACATCAGTCACAAACTTCTGCTGATGTACATGACCGCATAGTGTTTTGACATAAAATTTGTTTCTCTTTTTCTACATAATTATTTTGTACACCAGATTTCTCGTAGTGTGTAACTAATCTATGAATATTGCCCATGTAGAATTCTACAATGTATATATGTTATATATGTTTTTATAATAAGATGATACTTTTACAACAGACTCATGCATTTATAAATAAGGCTATCGAACTCATCACAAGAATATATCGTCATTGTCATTCATGTGAGTCAAACTTAAGACCTCCTCCAATTAAATAGAAACAAATATCAATAGACTTGGCTATGTACACATGAAATTACAAATTGCAAAAGACAAAAACCCCAAGAATTAAAATATGTTAATACTCCACTGTCCACAGTGCTAGGGCAGAGTTGGTAAACCTGCGGATTAGCCAGTTGATGTTTGAGTCTGGGGCCCCCACACACCGAACCGGGGATTGGAAATGGAAACATCGACATCACAAGGGAAGGTAAGTGATGATATTACTGTTGAGGAAGTTACTGTTACAGGGCCGGCAGGAAGGGTTCTTAGCTTTATAAGGTGAATGCAGCTGCAGAGTTTTACTGTGGTTGCAGTTTTTGAGTAACAGAAACGTTACGAGACAAATCTGTGGTCTATTTGGTTTTGCACTCCTCAAATCAAAACCTTCCAGATATCTTTTTCTGCATTTAATATGGACGTTGACTTGTGCTCGCTGCATTATACACTTTTGATGATCCTCAACCCGATAAAAGGAGAAGAATTTAGAAGGAGCACACGCAAGTAGAAGAATCATGAAAGTTTTACTCCACTTCAAATTGAAAATACACACCATTTTAACCTACTTAATTTATATCATTTTTTTAAGATTAATGCTCTCTTGTTACATACACTTCAAATCAAACTGAAGAACTAAGATTTATGATTTTGGCATTGAGGTTGGTTGTTTCTTTTAGGTTTAATGATGGTTGCTTCTTTTAACGGGGTCTTAATTTTGTGTGCATGAGAAATCCTCTTCTCTGTATTTTAGATTATCGCTTATACTCAAATATAAATGTTAGGTTTCAGTCTCATCCAAAATTTGAAATTTCAGCATCACCGCAAAAGAATTCCTGCAAATATGAGCTGCATGAAGAAAGAAGATTATAGTGTGTACGATACATTGACCCAAAGAAAAAGAAAAAAGGAGAAAGAAGAGACAAGTGTACTAAATATTTGTTTATACAAATTGGCCTTACAAACAAACGCATGTACAGTCCCGCCCGTGAAAATAAAAATTGGAAGACGTATCATAAAAGGGACTGGTCCATGGTACTCTCCTACTCTGCCCTATCACTTCGCTTAAGTCACCAACACACATACACCTGCCAAGTGGAATATTTTGCAGTGTTGTGAGACAACACGTGCCAGTCTGATGGTCCTATTTTCTTTGGGTGCATGCCCAAAATTGTCCAAACTCCCTATGGTCTATGGGCACGATTGGATGGTACGCTAAGTTTTGATGCACCATTACTATAATAGACCACTCAAAATGAGCTTTATGAGCTTTTGCCAGTACACATTACACTCCAGTCAGGCATCCAATAATTGCACATTATGTACGCCCTAATCATTTTTTTCCCTTCTTTTTAAGCCATGTAAAATGTACTCGGACGCTTGTTTTGTCTGTCTTTTTCTTTCGTCTAATCTAATCACAAAATCAGAAACTTTAGCATTGACATGATTATAAATAGTAATGGACCGGACTGACCCATGTGATATGAATTCGAAGATCCCTTCCCAACCCAAAACTTGGAACTTGAAATGAGGCTTTTCCTGTCATGCAAAGACTCAAAAGGAATTTTATCATCATGCAGTTTGCTGATTTTACTATTTTGGTTATTTTAATTTAAATTATGTCATTTTTATTCAAGACGCGTCATAAATTTTATTAAATTACATTTGAGTTTGTTCAAAATACCACTACACATTAAGGACACGTATTTACTCTATCATATAATTTATGTGAGGAATATCAAACTACATGGGCCAGAATTGAAACAATAGATATCAAAGTGACAAATGAATAACCAAAAGTGACTTTCATATTTTTAATTAGAGTCTAGTTCTACCTTTTAACATTGTTATGTCTTTATCATGTAAGTAAGAGTTTTTATATTTCTGTCAATATGATATATGTGAATAAGTTTTTCTTTTTATATTTTTTATAAATTATTTTTATATATGTGTCAAATTACAATTCGTAAGAAAGAGAAATATCTCTTTATCGAAAAGGAATCAAGTAGTATCCGAATTACAATATTACAATATGAATGGATAGAATTTGATAATTTTCGCTCAAAGGTATTATATTAATCAAATATTGACTTGCGTGGGCAGTAGTACATGCTGGAAGGTTTTTTTTTTCTTGATGGAAGGGTCCAGCAAGTTCCAGGTTTCATAGCACGTGTCACGGCACAATACTCCTCGCACCTTGTATCGCCAACTCGAAACGTCTATCCCATAACGTGTCGTGTCTAACATTAGTGCTTCCCAAAAGACCAGATCCCTATAAACAATTGTGACATAAAAATAGCATATCAATTATTCTCATTATCAACAAGCACGTGTGCGCAAAAGCTTAGAGGCTATGGCTTCCAGTGAAGAGTTCAGATTGGTATTACCAGGCGTAGACCACGAAGGAAGGCTGCCCAGAAAATACACAGGAGAAGGCCAAGGGGCAAAGAAGAACATATCTCCACCAATAGAATGGTACAACGTGCCGCAGGGGACCAAGAGCCTGGCCCTGGTTGTACAAGACATTGATGCACCCGACCCGAATGGGCCGATCGTGCCGTGGACCCACTGGGTGGTGGTGAACATCCCACCGACTGTGAAGAAGCTGCCAGAGGGGTTCTCTGGGAAAGAGGAGGAGGTGGGGGGCGATTATGGTGGGATCAAAGAAGGGAACAATGACTGGAAGGTGCCTGGGTGGCGAGGGCCCAAATTGCCTAATCATGGCCATAGGTTCGAGTTCAAGCTCTATGCTTTGGATGATGAACTGCACTTTGGTCACAAGGTATGTGCATGTGCATGTGCATGTGTATATTTGTTGTTGTCAAAGTCTATGACATGTGTTTTTGGTTAAAAATTATAGTCAGTTTTTTGTCTATATTTAGTTCGGTTGAATTTTTGGGTTTGTTGCAGGTGACGAAGGAGAGGGTTTTAGAAGCAATTCAAGGGCATGTGTTGGGAGAAGCGGTCTTGATGGCCATTTTCTGATGTTAATTAGTATTTTTAGTTGTTTGGATGTTGTATTGCGACTTGTAGCTAGGTCATGTACTTTTTTTTTTTTTTTTTTCAAAAATTATGAATCAATGAAACATTTCACAACTTCATATATGCAAGTTGGTCAAGCTTCACGCCATTATTAAAACATTTGTAGCTTAAATGACCGTTTGGCATTGATTTATTAGAACCATAAGCATTTTTTTATAAATTTTTATGATTTGCAAAATTGATATGATTTCCGAAACTGATATGATTTCCGAAATTGATATGATTTAAACTATTCCAAGGGGTTTTACCTTTTAAAGAAGATTTCTAAAAAAAATGACTCCTCTTATTCCCTGGGGGTCGAAGGTAGCCATATCGTTCAACTCTGTGCTGGTCCCACCCCTCGAGGTGCTTGCCCCATATGATTTTTCGTCATTTTTTCACTTTGCATTTTGAAGAAGAAGCATACTCAAGTTCGCCAAGAATAAGACATATTTCGTCGGGAGAGATTTTTTGTCAAAAAAATTAACTTAGTATGTTTAGGTTAATTAATTTTTAAAAATTTTATTTTTGGTAATTAAATAATATCTTGCCATATTTAATTAGTTAAATTAGCAATTCTATTTTAATTATTAGTAAATAATTAGTATTAAATATTTTAATTAATTTCATGAATTATATTACTTAATAAATAATTTTTTCATTTTTCCATTTTTTTCCTCTAATATTCACTAAGTAAATAATAACTAAAACATAACTACAAATACAAGTAATTAAAAAAGAGAGATCCATATTATACTACTCAAAAGGTATAGCCGGGCCGGTTATACTTTTAAAATATTCTATTTTTGGAGTACAGTCGTATGGCTATACTGTTAAAATATTATATTTTTGGAGTATAGCCGCTTGGCTATACGATTTTGTAATTTAAAATAGAGTATAGCCGGTCGTCTATATTATTTTTTAAAAAAATTCATAAAACCAAGTATAGCGCTAGCCACACGGCTGTACTGTGTACATCCTTGGGATAAGGACCCAGGTGTCGAAATTTATATAGCCGCAAGGCTATACGATTTTGTAATTTAAAACAGAGTATAGCCGGTCGTCTATACTATTTTTTTTTCAAAAAATCACAAAACCAAGTATAGCCACACAGTTATACTATGTACATCCTTGGGATAAGGACCCAGGTGTCGAAATTTATATAGTCGCAAGGCTATACTATTTTTAAAATTTTTTTTAAAAGAAACTGTATATAGCCGCCAGGCTATACAATTTATATAGATAAAAAAAAGATGACCCTCCTTGCGATTCAACGCCACGTGTCAAAAATAGGTATAGCCGTACGGTGATACTATTTTTTATATATAAAAAAGAAAAAATCTAGTATAGCCGCCTGACTATACAGTAGAGGGATCTCTTAAATAATTTTATTGGAGAGACACCATTTAGAGTCCCCTACAAATATTGTTTCAACGATCCACACCATTTAGTTTTTAAGTCTACATTCATATATCATCCTTGCAAAAAATTAGACAAATCGAAATATTGAATAAAAGAAGTTGGCCAAAAAACAAAAGTAAAGAAACTAATTTTAAATTTTAAAAATTAAAAACAAAACATCTCTCCCGACGACATTTTATCGGCACAAGTTAATGCTGGCAAAAATTTGTCGGATTAGACATCTCTCGACGAAAGATACCTATGCCGACAAATTCTCGTCAAGAGAGGTCTAATACGGCAAATTTCACCGGGATAGACTTATGCCGACGAAATTTCTTCGAGAGAGGTTTAAAAAAAAAAAAAAAACTTAGTATGTTTAAGTTAATTTCTTTTTTTGTAAATTAATAATATCTTTCCTTCTTTAATTAGTTAAATTAGTGATTCTATTTTAATTATTATTTCTTTAGTAAATAATTAATATTAAATATTTTAATTAACTTCATGAATTATATTACTTAATAAATAGTAATTTAAATTTTCCATTTTTTTTCCTTTAATATTTACTAAGTAAATAATAACTAAAACATAACTACTAATCCAAGTAATTAAAAAAGATAGATCCATATTAAAGGTTATAGCTGGGCCACTATATTGTTAAAATATTATATTTATGTAGTATAGCCGCGTGGCTATACGATTTTGTAAGGAACATTAATAAAACAGAGTATAGCCAGTCGGCTATATTATTTTATTTAAAAAATAAATAAAAAACCAAGTATAGCCGCACAGCGATACTATTTTATATTAAACAAAAAAACCCTTGCGTAATTGTATTGGATACTTTTTAGCTGATTTCTTCAAGAAATTCATTTGTTTGCGTAGTTGTATTGGATACCTTGTGGGCCAATAATTGTTGACAGGTTGTAGTTAATGGGCCTCAAATATTTAACGGGCTGTGACTTCCTTTGTACTGCTCTTGCATCTACCCAAGGCCTATGCAATAATTTATTCTTCAAAAGTATCAAATGATATTTGGACATCTCAAATAAAAAATGTTAAATTTGAATTTAATGATTTAAGTGGTTATTTGACATTTTAATTTTTTTTTAAAAAAAATCACGAAAAATCAAATATTATCTGATTTTTTATTAAATTTTAAAAGAAAATAGAGATCCTATGATGAATACATTATAGTGCCTTATAATGTTAAAAAATAGTAAAAATAATATCTGACATTAAGTTTTATGGATATCAATTTTAACATCAAACTTCTTACTTTTAAATTCATATAGAATCTAACTGTTCGATTGAAATAATTTATTCTTTTAATTCTTGTCATTTCATGCTCGTGTAATTATTTGATATATCAAATTGAAGATGCTTTAAGAAATTATGTACATCTTAATTTCGTTTGTTACATAGAAAAGTCAGATTTTGTTTATATTTATAAAAAAAGAGAGAGTGTAATTAGAGTCACCGTGAGATTTTAATATGTGATGACAAATGCACCGCTCAAATGTCCTTTTGACGTCGGACTCGGAATGAAACCAACCGACCAACCGTTCTATATGAAACGCGGTTCGTTAGAGACCCCATCATCATCTCTCTCCCTCAAAAACCCTCACTCAGTCGCTCGCTAGTCAATCAATCCCGCCACTACTATTTATAGAAACCCTTCGTTAACCGCCGATTCTCAAAACCCACCCAACACTTTCCGTTTCGAGATATGGTGAAAAAGAACCCGAACCTGAACCCAAAAGTGCCAGTACCCGTTCAGAACGACGAGATCGACTGGGAGATGAGGCCAGGTGGCATGCTTGTCCAGAGGCGAGAAGACGGCGATGACGCCTCTGCTGCTTCTGCTTCCGCCTCCTCCCGTGGGCCCATGATCAAGATCGACGTCGTCCACGGCCCAGCCCACCAGGCCCAATACGAGCTCTTTGTTCCTGCTCACTCCACTTTCGGTAATCTTCCTTCACTATTACATCCTCCATTTTAATCATCTTCACTTTGAATTTTGAGTTCACTTGTATGTTCTTAGTGTATTAGTGCAACTTTGTTTGATTGCTTTTATTTTTATGATGATTGATTGAAGCATTGTTTTGTTGATCGAGAGTATTAAATCATGCTTAGCTGAATCGAAATTGATGGGTGTTTGCTTAAATTTTAAATATTGTCAGGGGATGTGAAGATACATCTTGCACAGAAGACTGGTTTGCAGCCAAGTGCTCAGAAGCTCTTTTTCAGGGGGAAAGAGAAGGAGGATGAGGAGCAGTTGCACATTGCGGGTGTGAAGGATAATTCCAAGGTTCTGCTTATGGAGGACCGGAAACCCGAAGAGAAGAAGGTTGAAGAGTTGAGGGAAAGCAACGCTGGAGAGGTTGGAGGCAATAGCAATGCTGATGAGATTGGAGTCAATAGCAGTGACATGTCAAAAGCTTTTCAAGCGATTGCTGAAGTCAGAGCTGAGGTCGACAAGCTCTCGGATAGGGTGAGTCTATGTATCCATTGTATTTAATTACCCAAATGTTAGGTTTCAATGGGACTCACATTGCTTGTTTAAATTTTTAGGTTGCTGCTTTGGAAGTGGCTGTTGGTGGGGGCACCAAGGTTTCCGATAAAGAATTTGCCACATCAACAGAGCTGCTCATGAGGCAGTTGCTGAAATTGGACGGCATTAAAGCAGATGGGGAAGCAAAAATGCAACGGAAGGCAGAGGTTTGTCTTTTTCAGCATTGTTGGTTTCTCATGGCGGAATTGCCAGATATTTTGTTTGTTCTCATGGCAAATAATGCATTGTGTGTGGCACACCATACATATTTCACAATTATTGTTCTAGCAAAATATTTCACCTGCGGCATGTCATTCATGCATCCGTTAGTTGGTTGTGCTATGTGTTAAATCTTACCAATTACATATGTCGTACATTGGAATAGGACACCTATTTGCCTTTGTAGTCAGTTTATACTTGTCCTCTAGGCCTAACTTTAATGACTTGGAGGCTTCCACTGCAGAGGTCATTTCATTTCAGTGTTTGAAACAAGTACAGAATGGCTGAATGTAAGCATTTTTGGCTTTTGTTGATTGCTCGGCATCATGTGTTTTATGCTTGATGTGATGCCATATCAGAGTAGCATTATCTGTGTGTTGATGTTGGTCTGTGTGATTGGGAGTCCATTAGTTTCTGCTTTTAGAGCTTTTCAGATTTGGATCAGCATTGCTTGATCAGCTACCCGTCTTCCAAATTCCAATATTTATTATCCCCTCCTCTTTTCTCAGACTTCCTCTTCCCTTAAATCCTTGCCCACCATCGGAGATTCAGCTATGAACTCGATTAGCATTGAACTCCTTGTTATAAATGGGAAGAGGTACCAATTAGTTACAAGTGCTGCTGGTGCGGCCAGCCTCTCTTTCCTTGTTGACATTCACAATCATATGGTTAACGATTTTGTGTAGAAGATAGGACAACTGGGCTGCCTCCAAAAGTGTTTAGAGTTTGGAGTCTCAATATCCTTTATCTCCTTAAGTTTGTAGCTTCTTATCTGTGCCTAAATTGATTTGCTGCAATCAGCAGATTGAGCATGAGCATGTAAATGTGCAATCGTTTGTTTGTTGGCTTTTATAAAAATTTAAAGTTGCATGTACCATTAGAGATCTCATATACCATAACTTTCTTGAACAAGCATGTAAATGTGCAATCGTTTGTTTATTGGCTTTTTCAAAATTTTCAAGTTGCATGTAACCATTAGAGATCTTGTATACCATAACTTTCTTGAACAGGTACGACGCGTCCAGCACTTTGTGGATGCACTGGACACTCTGAAGGTGAGGAACAGCAATCCATTCAACAACAGCAGCAATGCTGCCTCAGTAACAACCAAATGGGAGACCTTTGACTCTGGAGTGGGATGCCTGAGTGCCCCAACCCCAATGCCATCTTCAACAGAAGTAAATCAGGACTGGGAACACTTTGATTAGCGAAAAAATTTCTCTACCTTATTCTAGTTTTCAAGATTTATTGTGGAACATGAAATATTTGGCATGCAAACTGGCTATTTTTGGGTGCTGGTGCCCGCTTTGACAGTTCATGATCTGTATAATTGTAATTGCTGTCTATTGCTGTGAAGGAAACTACCATCTGCTTAGAGCAAATGGAATTGGTATATTTTGGATTTTATTTTTTGCGTGTTAAGCTGCTTGGCTTTTATATTTCATCTCATATTAAGGTTAGAACTTGGGAACCTTCTACCTTGAGACCCTCTTGGTTCCTACCATTTTATTTTGCATAGATTTTTCCTCTGCCCTTGTGATGGATTCCACCTTTAGCGAAACTTGTTCTCAACAACTGCTTCAGAAATTGAACTCAGGCTGTTGACTGTTGACTGGAAATACAGGATTGGATGGACAAATAGGCTGAGGACACGTGTCTAGTTTTCATGACTTCAAATTATTTGATTGATATTCCGACCCAAAAAATTATTGATTGATAATCTAATAACAGCTTCACACCGCAAGGGTTAATAGTAAGAGCATCCATAGTGGGGAGGTGTATATGGGGGTGTGTTAAATATACATTTCTTGTCACCGGAATCGTCTCTAACGGGAAGATGTAAAAGGATGTAAATATACATCATCACCATGGGGATGTAACAGTAATTGCTGGAAAAAAAAATTCACATGTTGTTGCTCATTTGTGATTTTCATGCTCCTCCCAATGTTTTTGGATGAAATCATATCTTCTCCGAATTTAAATATTTTTAGGTCTATTTGCTTGAAAAATTAAAATTAACCAAATACAAAAAAAATTAATTTTATAAAGTAAATATAAAATACAAATTTAACAAAAAAACGAATTAAGACAAAAAAAAAATACATATTAGATTTACATCTTTTTTTATTAGAGCAAAAAATGTATTTACACCCACCAGAGGTTAGTGGCTTTACACCCCGGAATTTACACCACTCTCCCCCCCCCCCCCCCCCTTTTCTTCCTTGTGGATGCTCTAACTCAAGTAACTAAGAGAGATATATCGCCACATTCTAAGTCTTAGGTTTGAATCTCCTTTTTCCCTTTTGCTTGTATAAAAAATAAAAAAGTATAATAATAATAACTTCACACCAATTGCGATTGTTAACAATACCACTTTAATTGATTAGACTGAAAACAAATATTAGTCTTACTTTGTCCAGTTAGTCAAATTTGGACCCGCTTTTGCTGACTTTTTATATCTTTCACTAAACACGTGTTCGGAGTATAATATTAAAAACTAAAATATGCCTTATGAATATAAGTGAATTGGAAACGTCATCCGATTTTATATCGAAAAGTTTTACCTCATCAAGAATAAAAACATACAGTCCCGATCTTTTGGACCTTGTAGTCACTTACTGTTGGATATAAATTTAACGATTCACTCAATCTTGCACTCTTTTTAGGAAATTTTTTTGAACCATTGAATTAATATTCAACAGTGAGTGACCACAATCTCTTGAACTCATGTGGTCCAAAAGATAAAGACTGTAAAAACATAATATCACAATTCACAAATTTCAACTTCTTTTTTTTTTCTTTTTTTTTTCTGTTTTTTTTTTTTGGGTAAATTATTCAAAACTTCAACTTACAGGTTACATATAGGTACATAATAATTAAGTGATCATATGCTACATGCCATCATATAGTGCACTTGGTGATCTACAAATTAATGGTTACACCTCTTGCACCATTGATATATGGAGACGGCGCCGTTTCTTCCCCATACACTGATGTATTCCAGCCATGTCTTGTTGGGTCATATTTTTCTCCATCACCCCAAAGAGCATAAGCCTCTTCCCCATGAACAGCATCGTCTCCAATAATAAGTTGCTCCTCAGGCATTCTCAGAGGTATGAAAACCCTAATCGCCAAAAGTATAATTGTGGTGGAGACTATGTTCCATGCAGCCACAAACATGGCTGCAACCAATTGTTTCAGAAACTGCATTCCTCCATTGCGTCCATAGAATGCTCCTCTGCTGTTGCCTACCGGCAGTATAAGCCTGCACAGAGCTGGCTCTGCAAAAAGCCCAGTCAGCAGTCCCCCCAAGAGCCCTGCCACTGCGTGTGTGTGAAATACTCCTAGGGTGTCATCCACCTGTAAATAATTACAAAAATGATACTACTAAGATTTATATTTTTCATGATTTTTTCAATTCCTTTATGATATTTTCTGCATTTTGGTCAAACCAGAAAAGTAAATTTAGGTTTTACCCATAAAAAAATTTTCATTTTTGGAAAAAGCTAAAGCTTTTTGAAAAAAGACAGAATAACCTCTCAACTTTCAAACCAAAGACATGCAAATGTAAAGGATTTCTTAGGAAATCAAAAAATAAATAAGGACAATTTTGTCCATTTTTGATTCTTTTAAAAATTTTCTCTCTTTTTTGGGCTTTTCCAAAGTCTCCCGCCATGGAGGATTAATAGAAGTCTTCTAGAAATTTTAATCCGGTGATGGTGGCTAAACATTAGGGTCAATTATGCACTTGATAAAGTACATAGGATAAGGGAATGAATATAATTAAGATAATGGAGAATGATGGATGCTATGATTTTTGTGCTGACTTTACGGGAGAAAATTTGAACATTGATAAGATAAATGTATATTTAGAAAAAGGAGAGAAAGTAAGTAAAGAATATTTGAAACGAATCTGCGAGTGCTATTTCCTTTCTTTCTATGCTAATATCTTCTTCTCTTCTCACATCACATATTATTTGAACTAAAACTTATAAAGTCGTAAATATAGGTTAGGTCAGTTAATCAAAAAAATGTACCTCTTTTTTTTATCTGAATTTAATTCCCCTCCTCCGTAAATTAGAGTAATTTATAATAATTTAGGCCCTCAATTTTAAATATTATTATTTTATTATAATAACAAAAAAGAAAGCTAAAATATCTTAAATATAATTCTTTTTTTTTTCCTTTTTTTTTTTTTTATAGTTAAAGTACACAATGTGTATCATATGAATGCCAAAAATAATGACAAAAAATGAAAACACAAGACCAAGTGTTGGAAAGTAGCAACTTGCCTTTTGCAATAGGGCAGACTTTTTGTGAAGGACCATCATGGAAACCCAAGGAATGCTACCAGAGAGCATGCCCATCACTATAGCCGCCCACGACTGGACCAGCCCTGCGCCAGGTGTGATGCAAACAAGCCCCGTCATCATGCCCTGAACCGCTCCGATCACTGATGGCTTGCCGAAGAAGACGACATCCAGAGACGTCCACACAAGAAGGCTTGTAGCTGCACATATGTTTGTGTTCAAAACAGCTATTGATGCATCAATATTTGCAGCATAAGGGGCCCCTCCGTTGAAGCCTGACCAGCCCATCCACAGCATCCCAGCACCAGCAAGCATGAGCAAGACATTGTTTGGTGGAAACCTCTCCCTGTCACTCTTCAACCTTGGACCAACCTACATAAACCAAGAAATTTAATTAGTCCAAAATCCAGAAATCCAAAAAAACCAAGATAATAAATTTGGTCCAAAGATCATATGTGATGTTTAATTTCTGTGTTGATATTGTGCTTATGTCTAAAATGAAGTCGCGGTTTTTAATTATCAGCAGAGAAAACATAAGCAGAGGATTTAGATTGGCGATGAATTAATACCCAATAAGCTGCGGTGAAACCCGCGATGCCGGAGGAGAGATGGATGACATAGCCACCGGAGTAGTCAATGACACCCCAATGATAGAGGAAGCCTCCACCCCAGAGACTAAAGGCTCCAACAGTGTAGGAGAAGATAAGCCAAAGAGGGACAAAAGCCATCCATGCCTTGATGTTCATGCGCCCAAGAACAGAGCCAGCCAGCAAAATAAGAGTGATGGCTGCAAAAGTGAACTGGAAGTAGACAAGCGAGGCCATGGGATAAAAGGGCTCAACCATTTTGGTCTCCACCGTTCCATCGTCGCGAAAATGAGTGCTTTTGGGCACTTTGGCACGGTTGATGAGGAACTTCTGGCCCAGAGAAGGTGCCCCTTTACCCCAAAACGGGAGGAGCTGGTCGCCGAAGGCCATGCGGTAGCCTAAAAGAACCCAACAGATGAGCACGGCGGCGAAGGCGTAGAGGGCCATGAAAGCTGAGTTGACTGCCCATTTCTTCTTGACTATGCTGGCATAGAGGATGACAAGACCTGGCATGCTCTGTAGGCCTACAAATGTGGCTGCTGTGAGCTGCCATGCGTTGTCGCCTTTGTTTAGCCAGTCGGGCACTGCTGGGGTTATTTCACTATAGGCACCTGCTATGGCCATGGCCAAATTTTGGAGATCACTAAGATAAGAGCTTTCTCTTGGCTTAATTAGTCTTAACCCTTTTGTGAAGATGGTTTGTTTGGTAGATGTAAACAGAACGAAAAGGCATGGACTTTTAAGCTTTGTGATCTGAACTCATTTTGGTAGCTTCGTGTGAAATTTCACTTTCTGTTTCTGTTTCTGTTTTTTATATTAAGGTTCTGTTTTTGTTTTTGTTTTGCCAATTTGCTACACAATTGATGATTGGACTTCAGATGGGAATGGCGTTGGACTTTGACTGGTGGAATATTTGATTACTCTTGAGACTTGGAAAAACGAAGGGTTGGTTGCTTGAGCAGCTGGTTTTCCACTACCACCATGAAAGCGTGCTGAAGTTTCAACAAAGTTGACGGGTCAAGATGCGTACGGAGCATGTACAAGGGGACCAACCAATTTAAGTATGCTCATATGACATTAATTGATGTCGGATTTTCCAAGAAATTGTAGCTCCATGAATAATCAAATCATGAGAAGGATGGAAGTTGAATCTATATTGTTTTTTTATTTCTTCAAATTAGTAGCATTCTCATGGAACATTTGAATTAACATTATGCACATTGTGCAAGGCTTTTTGCAGTTTTTGGAAGTCAGGGAGATGTCCTTGGAAGAATGGAGGTTGCTGGTAGATAACAGAGGCCGCTCGAATTAAAATGCTTGCAGTTAATCCCCAAATTAGAAACTGTCCTTGCTCTGATTCGAAATCGAAAAGATGGAGGATGTACTTCCAACCCATCCATTCTCTCTCCTCAAATCTGTGATTGTCTTCCTGCATTTCACAGAAATTAGATTTAGTGTTTAAGTTGTTAACAACAATTGACATGCTCTGCACCATGTGACCTGTGTTCTGCAATTATCTATTTTTGTGTGGGAAAAACAGTAACCTTAAGAAACATCTCCAATGGAACATCAAAAATAGCATCAACTTCGTCGGGATTAAGTACAGGCTTGAAATCTTCTATTTCAGCTACAAGTCCTATCACCGGGACAACCGTGACTAAATGCTGCACAAGGCCAAAAATGTCACATTTAAACGTACGATTCGTTCCTGTATCTCAGTAGAAAAATGAGCATATTACTACCTGGGACATAAAGCACTCTAGTTTTGCAACAACTTGAACTAGGCCTGAATTTAGGCCAATCTCTTCCATGGCTTCCCTCAGTGCTGTTGCAGATTCATCTGCATCTTCCTCCTCCATTTTGCCACCCGGCAACGCCACATCTCCTGTAATTTCCAACACGAACATAGAAAATTTCTAGTGGCCATGGCCAAGTCCATTTAATTTGAGACCAGTAACAAATTTATCATGTGTACAAAGTGAGAATATATCAATATAGTCACAAAATATATATATTTTTTATTGTACCTGGGTGTGATGCCAACTTCATGGATCTCCTAGTAAGAATAACTCTCAGCTCACCCTCAGGACCCTCAAAGAGGCATATCAGGACAGCTGCTCTTCTCTCCCTCAAATTGTTGGCACAAGAACACTTTACATTTCTGACTGCTAAAGAGTTGCAGCTGATGCCAGAGCTTAAGCCTATACCGTCGTCGTTATCGTCCTCCAATTCGTCCAGCACTGAGGGTGGTTTGTAAAACTGAAGCTGCTTGGCAAGCCTTCGGAGCATTTGGCTTCTTCCCCAATCCTCTGTACAAGCCATTTTGGATTTTTTTTTGCCAACTGTATACATGTTCTGTGCAATATATAGGCAACATTTGTATTAAAAGTCTATCTAAAGGGATTAAAATTCCATGTCTCCACTTGGATTGGAATTTTGGGAGAATATCTGAAGAAATCCTGATCAAGATGGAATTTTAAGCCAACTAGAATGACTTGGGAATATTGTGAAAGTTGGAAGGAATTGCACTTGTTAGAGGACCAGCTTGCAATTTGCCACAACTTGTCCCAGCCATGGTCCCAATTTCAATTGATGTTCTGTGAACAATCAAGACAAACGAGGATGTTGGAATATAAAGATGCGACCAAGAGAATTTCTATTCCTACTTGCAATATAATAAAGGTATAAAGGGCCTCAAATATTTAACGGGCTCTTGCTTCCTTGAATTGCTCCTAATCCTATGAGTAGATAAGGCCCATCAAATGGATCCAAAAAAAAAAAAAGAAGAAGGCCCATAATTTGCCTTTACAGGAAGTTCTAGGAAGGTCCCTCTTGATTAATTTTTCAAACTCTCTAGAAATTAAAAGACTACAAATCAAACAGATTTGATTGAGGATTCTTTTTCTTGGTAGTGAAACAATAGAGCAAAATTGGGGTCCATTAACGTGGTCCAAATTTTTAACAAAACTCCGTTAGAAATAATAGGGGCAGTGGAAAAAGGAGGGGTCAAATTAACCCAGAACCGTAACTAGCTAGGTTAATTGGATGTTATGATCAACTAGTCGTGCGATTAGATGGTAGCCAAACATCCATCGTATGAAAGAGATCCTTATCTTCATGTACGGCAATCTAAACAATTTTAGGACCCTCGTCCAATTCCGTTCTCTTTCTGTCGGCAGACAGATCCATCACCTAATCATTTTCCACCTGCTAACAACGTTAACCTCTGGAGACCAACCAACCAAACATTATATAATAGACGAAACTCATAGCAGCATGACCTAATTCTCTGCAGCTTTATTGATCAACATGGCAGCTGCTCCGGATCCTTTCTGGTCTTCATTGGCCCCCAATGATCAGTTTCAAAACGATCAGCTTCACGACGTCCTCATCAGTGACCCAAAGTTTGCTGTCCACGGTGAGATTATGATGCTGGTTCTGGTTCTGCTGTTTGCCACCTTGTTCATCCTTCTCTTACTCTTCCCCTACACAAAGAAATGTGGTGGTCCCAATCATGATATTCAGTTCAAGCCTTAACCCGCATCAGCACTCATCGACTCCAGGAATGCTTTAGCCTCTAGAATTTTCTTGGTTTGATTCTCAAACCAGCCTTGTAAGTTGTAGCCATTATTTTTTTTTCAACATATTATATATGATGCTTTGTATGGATGAAGTATTTCAGTTGAAGTTTGTTGTCAGCTCATATTTCTTGTTTTGGTTTTCAATTAGATTATTTCAAAATTTCTTGTGAAAGGAAAGATTGTTCGATGCGTTTGGGTTTTGTGTCCTCCTGCTAGGACCTTTTCGATTAGAGCGAGAAATTACTTCATTACTCCTGTGGTCGTTAATTACGCAGAAATTAGCTGTTGCTTTGTCATCTTCATAACTATGTGTGGTCCACAATTTCTGATCAGTCCAATTATTTATTGTCTATTTATTAAAGTTTTCTTCGCCAAGTACATACATATGATGAATATTATGCCGTTCCTGCTCTTTGCATTAATCTCACAAGTCTCTAACTCAAACATATTGACAAAAAATATTAAAATATGTGCAACAAAAACATGATCTGGATGATTTTTAAAGTTTAATGCGCAGCGTTCGCTACTAGCAACACTTATATTGTCCCAAATTTAACTACTTATAAAATTCAGTAGGTATGAGTGTTTATTACAAAAAGGCCTCGGTCATATTATTAGTGAGACCATTCATTTATATACTGTATTTTTATTAGACAAGTTTCTACGATGAGAGAGATTCGAACTCAAATACAGAATGAGGAGCAACTCTACTCTAGCCTACTTAACTAAACTTGTGTCTATAACTATCATTTTTATAATTAACATGATGAATTAATTGTTCGTGTCAGGAAGTAGGCCCAGTTCAAGTCGTACGGGTATTTGAATATGAGATATGTTTATTTACGGGTCAAATTCAAGTTACACTGATTAATCCCAAAACATGATTAAGTCAAAACCCAACCCACATTCCAACCACCGTCGCAATTTTGAGTTGCTTTGGTAAATATGTGACGTATTTTGATAACCTTCGGCCCAATCCAACTTAAATTCTATATTAAGAAATATGTGACGTATTTGGTAATTAGTTCTCCAAAAAAAGAAATATATGACGTATTTGGTAATTAGTTCTCCAAAAAAAGAAATATATGACGTATTTGGTAATCAGCACTCCAAGAAAGGAAATGTGTGATGTGTTTGGTAATAAGCACTCCGAAAAAGTTACATTTTTTTTTGGAGGGTAAATATCGTTTGACCGAAGTAACCTTACACTTTAAATGATAAGTACTAACTTTCACGCGCTCAAGATTGAATTACATGTTACAAATGAAAAATACGGTGTATAATACGTAGTTGCGCGGGGTAGACAATGTCACTACAAAAATATAATTTGGAAAGAAGAGTATCACAGATTACTTTCCATAAGTCCTAGATATTGCACATGCTAAGCAACCTTCTTGTATAAAAGTTGTCTAGGCAAACCTTGAAAATGCACCTACTCTCCTCTATTCAGCAATCTCCAAGAAACCAATGTACGTTCTCTTTAGTTCTTTCGATTCTAGCTTATGAATTGGAATCATTTCATATGTTCATAAGTTTTTTTTCATGTTATTTGTGCAGCTAAACAGAAAGCTAGCTTATATTTCACCTTTATATACTTGAAATGGAGCAGCAACAAGCCAAGACTTCTGCAGGGAACCACTCTCAGTCCGCAGCTAGTGGTTCAACTTCATCACCTGAAAATAAGTCTTCTCAGATGGAAACAATTCAATCTCCAAATCCAATTCCCAGCTCCACGGGAGATGCTGGTCCTTCTGACCCCAAGCAACTGAGGAGGTCAATAAGTTTGCTATTTATTTATTTTTGTTGCAACTTGTACGTACGTACGTTGTTATTTGATCTCAATTCTCTAATGGTTGGAATTTATTAATTTGGGTTTACTTTGTAGAATTCTAGCAAATCGGGAGGCGGCCCGACGAGCTCACTCTAGGAAGAAAGAGTACGAGAGAAAGCTCGAAAGAGAGGCCAAGGAGGCAGAAGTAATCCTTTATATTTATTAAACATATTTACTTGCTTTCTTTGTTATTTGTTCGACATGAGTGGAACGAGCTCTGTGTGTTTTGGTTTATTAAGTTTACCAAATGATTGATTTTCGATTGCCTACAAAAAAATTTGGAGAAAAAAGGATTTATTTATTTATTTTGCTAGAGTTTTTTTTTTTAGTACAAACGATTGGAGGAGGAGGGTTTACACAAATATTCATTAGATGTCATGGGATTTTGAACCTTTATCCACATGGTTGGAGATGGAAGCTCGACTGACAATACATGATTGAGTGTTTAGCCTCTCACAAATATGAATGTCCGCACTTTAATATTCATCTGTACACATGTTATATATGTTCATTGAATTTTGTTCACCAAATAACGTGACAGTATTTAATTAACTTTAATTTAAATTTAATTTAAACTGCATTCACACACATATATATACTAGCACATCATTTTGGTCAACAAATTGGTGACCCTGGCAATATTATTGATATTCATTCATGTTGTGAAATATATCTTCAATTGTATGAAGACCAAAACTTTGGTTTGCATCAATAGCCAGGTTACCTTTAAAAAAAATTAATCATGCCGAATTGGAACCCAATATTCTTTTTGAAATGAAATTCTTATTTTTATTGTTCTCTGGGGGAATTATATACAGGAGAGGGTAGCAATGCTGGCTTCAAAAGTGGCTTTCCAACGAATGCATCTCACGATACTATCAGGGAAGAACAGCCAGATGAGGGAGACGCTGCAAGTTCTTGAGAATCACCAGGCTCACAAAGAAGGTATATAAATAATTAATTATCACTCCTACACTTGATTGGATTACCTATATTGATTGATTAATTGTGTGATTAATTGCAGCTGAGACTGAGGCACTGGTGAAGGAGAGAGAAACGCTTCTTCTCCTTCGGAGTTTGCAGCTGCAACAACAACAAGGCGGCAGCAGCCGCAGCAGCAATAATCCAAACAACGTGGATAAATGAAAATTCAAATATGTACTTTTCTTTTGCATCCAATCCAATGTATGAAATGAATTTCTCGGACCACAGGGTTTTTATATATTGACTTGGTCAAAACAACACTTGTTTTTAAAGTCGTCTTCTTCTTGGCACTTAAAAAGCATTTTAAGTCAAAACGACGACTTTTGTCACTGTCGATGAAGTCCTCGGTCCACCATTTACCTAATTGAAATCAAGCACTAATTAATTCATGTATTATGAAACATTATCTTACTAATTCGAGCCAGGTTGGTCCATCAGAAAGGGTTTGGACTTTGAGTATATTGTACACACTACACATATGGCTGCGGAACAAGTGAGTCAACTATGCTATGCTGCATGGTTTCATTTTTAATTACTTTATTTAGTTAATAATTAGTGTGATTATCTATATGAGTGCAATCCTAAAAGTCCAAACCCTTTCTGATTATCTATAATTAATTAGATATATATATATATATATATATACAGAGAGCTTCCATTGAGGGATCCCTCAAATAAGAGAGGGACACCCCTTGTAGGGCCCACTCCAGATTGTATTTCACTAATCCAAACCGTCTATTTTGTAGATACTCATTCAAAGATCATCTCTACAAAAAATCACTTGAATCCGATATCATTTGATCATTCAATTGAGTTCTTGAAATTTTAGTACTTTCTTGAAGCACCGTGTTCATTGATTTTGTAGGACACAGTTAGATATCGAAATTGTTTCCCATTTGTCTAATTTTTTGTAAGGATGATCTATGAATGAAGACCTAAAAAATAGATTATTTAGATCGTTGAAAAAAAATTTATAGGGTACCCTAAAGGGCGTCCCTCAAATAATATTTTATTTGAGGGATCCCTCAATAGAAGGGGACTGTATATATATATATATATATATGGGGAGAGCTAATCCTTAAAATTAGAGCGTCACAATGGGCTCCATAAACCACCTTCTTAGACAAATTTTAGGAAGGAATCGTAAAAATGCAACTCCAACCATGCTCCCTATCCACCTCCTAAAATAAGGAGTTCTCTAAGAGTTTCTAAATCTGAGGAGAGAGAAATGACTCTTAGTGACTCCCTATAATTTAATGCTACTTTATTTAATGAGTATTTCAAACCTTTATTAAATGCTAACTATTTTTTATTTTATTTTTTAATAGAGATGGACCAATCAAAAAAAAGTTATAACATTTATGACTCGCCAAATTAGAGAGTATGATTGGAGTTTAAATTTTTTAGAGAGCTCCTAAAATAACTTTCTTAGAGCATCCACAATGATGCTCTCTATTTCTTAGCTAAAATTTAGCTAAAATTATAAGAAAGCTATTTTAGGAGCTCTCTAAAAAATTTCAACTCCAACCATACTCCTTAATTTGGAGAGTCATAAATGCTATAACTCTTTTTTGATTGGTCTATCTCTATTAAAAAATAAAATAAAAAATAGTTAGCATTAAATAAAGGTTTGAAATACTCATTAAATAAAGCAGCATTAAATTATAGGGAGCCACTAGGAGTCCTTTTTCTCTCCTCAGATTTAGGAGCTCCTAGAGGACTCCTTATTTTAGGAGATGGATAGGGAGCGTGGTTGGAGTTGCATTTTTACGATTCCTCCCTAAAATTTGTCTAAGGAGGTGGTTTAGGGAGCCCATTGTGGATGCTCTTATATTTTTAGCTAAATTTTAGCTCAGAAATAGAGAGCATCATTGTGGACCCTCTTACAAAGAGAAAAACATGTCAATAATATAAAGGGGAGAGCTAGCTCAAGTTTTCTTGTTTTTCCCAACTCTCTCATTAAGGTGATTCCAATTAAGGAAAACTCACTTCATGTAAGATAATTGGAAAGGAAAAACGAGAGATAAAATATATAAGATAGACTCCACTCTCTATATATAGCAGTTAATTATTTTAAATAAATGATACCCTCAAAGGTAAATTGGATATACATAGACTTACTCTTATCCGGATGGGAAATATTTTTGCTCATCACTTTAACTTAAAGTGTACTGTTATCACTTTTTTCAATACTTGACACATTTTAATGGGCATAACTATAGTTAACTCTTTGCATTGTATTTGTGAAACCATGGTTATGCCAATGGAAGAGTGGTGATGGTACACCGGTACTTTGGGTTAAAGTCCCGAATGGATGTCTGAATTTTTTTGACAATTAATAGTATAAGATATATAATATTGTAAATATATAGAGAACGTAACTATTGAAACTTATCTTGTTTTATAAATTTTTACTATGTATCTCAAAAATCTCAAGTGTGTTTTCTTATGACTTAGATTGTAGGGTTTAATTTAAGAAAAAATTGAAAAATAAATAGCTAGATCTTTTAAGTCCTAACTTTTCCTTGATCACCGCCAACATTGAAGTAAGCAATATCATTTCGTTGAACAATTTCAATGTGGAAGGGACTTCGACGTTGAACATTTCGTGTACCATGACTCGCCCACCACGGCTATGTCAAAATTAATAATTTCATGCCCTTTTGATCATCATTAAGACATGCCTAATCCTTGTTGAAGTGCTAATCATGATTAGTAATACATGTATATAGCATGCATCAATCATGGAACATCAATTTGTCAGCGTCTTTTGCCAAATTCTAAATTTTCTCGTTCCATATATTGGTAACTCATTCTACCGACGCAATTCATATATAAAAAAAAACAGAAACAAGAAAGAAAGAAGAAATTAACTGCTCTGGGAGTTACAATATAAGACACTCAAAATAATATTATTATGTTTTCATGAGCAAGTACCTCAATATCTCACTTAGAATTGTCTCATTCATATAGTCAGATCCAGAGTACTTGCCCAGCTCTACCTCCCTCTCTCCATTAAAAACCTAATAACTTTCATTCCTTCAACCTGCTGAGCTTTGAGGTTGGGGGTGAGTACAAAGACAAAGACAGACTACTATCAACTTCATGAATATCATCTTCATTCTTGTTCCTTGATGTTAGCCTGAGAGACAGATCCAAATCGAGATCTTCGCAATCCGAAGCTGTCCTTTTCAACGATTTCGACTGATGATCCTCATTCTTCTTTGACGTGAGCTCTAGATTGTTGCTGTTGTTGAAACTTGTGATGAGTTCCTTTGGCTTGGGTTGCACTTGGACATGGGTATTTGTGGGGTTAAGATCAATCAGCTGCTGGCTCAACCTGGCTTGATGTTGGTGCTGAGCTTGCAAGGACTCGCGGATATTATATAATTGGCATTCTTGTTTCAGTGTTCGAGCAATCCAAGAAGATTGTTCACCAAATGAACAACTTGTCAGATAATTGTAAGCACTACTTGAACTCCAGTTGCCTTGAAATCCACTGCTTCTCGGGTACCTTGGGTTTTCGTAAGCGGTCCAAGATTTGGCATCTCCATATCTTGGGAAGATCAAGAAAGAAAGAAAGAATCTTTTTTGTGAAATTTAATTCCTCATTATATGTATTAAAATAGTATGAGAAAATATATATATCTAATTTGAGTTTAATTAGTATGTGAATGGATCAGAATTAGTAAGTAATCATGATTATTGAGGTTTGTTACCTGAAGCTGGTACTGTGGCTTCGGTTATATCCTTGAAGCATGGGAAGTTGGCTGAGGTTATAAATATTTTTATCTCCACATTCAACAAGATGGCCTTGATGATCCGCCAGAACTGTCAAAACAAAGGTCATTTACTTTGTATGAAACCTAACTATATTCGGATTTAGCATACCCAATTAATAAAAAAACCCTAATTTTTGCAAATCTTGTATATACCTTGGCCTGCGTCGTCGATCTTCTTGCTTCTATACATCTAGTCAATGAAAAAAAAAATAGAAAAAATATTTTGTTTCAGAAATTTAACGAGCTAATTGCTTTGTGGTAGGTAGCAATGAACAAATCAGTAAGAAATTCAAAGGTTTTGTTGATAAAATAACCTGTAAATGGCTCTTGACATGCGCAATACTTAGTCCCTTAATGTTCATCAGTTGAAGAACCAACTTCGGTGTAGCTCCTGCACCAAAAATCATTAATTAAACAAAATCATAATAAAATTGAACGGTACTCAATCGAATATTGAAAATTCGACATGAAGCTAACTCACTCTCTTGACCACCAAGCCTCTCCACGGCGTGGATGAAACGGAGATGAAGATCCGGTGTCCATCGGAGCCTAGGCATCTTGGATCTAACATAGGGTCGAACTGAGGCCTTCCTTTGATCACTCTCTTCAACTGTGCTGTTGCTTGAGCTTCCTCCATTGTTTTTTGGCTTACCACTTTCTTCAATATCATCGTAATTCTCCCCGCTCTCGCTTCCACCCTCAGTTTGTTCACCAGAGGGACTTGTTTTCGAGGAATCGGAGTCGCCCTCCATAGCCTTCTAATTCTAATGAAGGTGAGAACAAGGGTTGATGGATTAATGAAGAGTAATGAAGGAGATAATTAGGGATTAGAGCCTTGTTGGTAGCTCGATTGGGAAGACGATGATGATGACCTTTTTATGGTCTGGCTGCAGCAGCTGCTGTCCCGATTCCTATTTTTTCTTCTTCAGTGAACACATGCTCGGACAGAGAGAAATAGTATTATTTACAACAAAAGAGAGACATCTCGAAATCCATCAACTAAGCAGGACACAATCAGCTCAGCTCTATTACAATACAAGAGATGCTCGAAACCCTAGAATCATGACAAAAGATAGAGAAACTTGCTTCTCTCTCTCTCTCTCTCTCTCTCTCTCTGTGTGGGAATAGGTAAACGATATTTTATTTACATGTATATATATGACATATAGGTATTTTAATATGATATAGCATAGATGTATGAATGCATGTATGGATGTCATGCAAGAAATAAGATTATATTTCTTGTGTGGAATCCCAGCTCCCATTCCATTTTTATATATATTAATCAAATTCCAACTCGGAATAACTTAGTAATTAGTATGCGTACCAATCAGATGGTATGTAATATTATTATGTCTTACTTTAAAGAAGAAGAAGAAGAAAAAAAGGACCATGTAATACATGAAAAAGTGGTATATATATAGTATTACACAAGTTGTTTTGAATTTTTCCGTCAAAGACCAAGAAATTCATCTTTTATTGATATATTTTTCACAGTTCAAGTTGAATAAAAGAACTTTCAACTGGTCTTATTTCTTTAAGAGTTCATTTTGATAGAAAATAATCTTAATTAACACCACTGATATAAAATTCAAACCTTTTAATAATCAATTTGAACAACCACATGTATTTTAACCAGTCTTTTGTATTTAGGACATTTTGTATTGAGAGGGGCAATACTCAACTCACACACTACATATATATTAGAATTTAAACCCATGACTTTTCCTGAGGAAGCAATTACTCCAGATCTCTACACTAATTGGCCGTATACAAACATATAAACAGTGTAAATAACGCAATTACGCAAAATGTTATTTAAAACTCTCATCCCTTGCATGCTTAGTTAGTGTTTAAACATGAAAACTGTAATACCATACCAGTTAATAGAGATCAATTTCAAAACTTTGATGCAAAATTTTCTTTTCATAAGAAAAAAGAAAAAAAGAGGGGGTTATAAAAGCTATATCATCAAGGAATGAGTGGGTGGGGGCTTGGTTCCAAACTAGATGAACTAAATTGTATGTGTTGTAAAAGTTAGGGAAGATTGCTTTACAGGAAGAAATAAGAATCAATCATTTAAGGAGTAACTCAATGAAGCTTGTTGGGGCATGTGTGATGTGTGTTTCAGCTACACAGCTAGCTGTTGCTGATGCAGACCATAAGCTAACTCCATCCATAAAGATAATATATAATGTTCTGTATGTATATATATATATGCCTTCCTTCGCGAATCACGGGGATTGTTCCTCCTTGAGATTTGGACCTTGTTCATCTACGTTTCCTCACTGCCTAATTAAGCTTCTTTCTTAACTCCAATTAAGAAAATGAAGGAAGAAAAGACTGAAATTAGTTCAAACAAATTTCAATTTCAATTTCAAGTCCTTTTTTTCCCTCCCTATGTTTATATACCAACAAATTCATCCAGAGTTTAGGTACGAAGCTAATGGGAACTCAAAAGTCTATGCTTTTAGGTTTCAAGAGGAACTTTTTCATTCCTCCCACGTGTATAGCCATGGCTATGGCATCCATAGGGCCGTGAATCTTGGGGTCAACAAGATAAGGCAACAGCAACTCTTTTTTTTTTCTTCTTTCAGTCACGGGGTTCCTGCAACTAGCTAGTGTTGTAACCGTGGCATATGTCAAACTTTTCATTTATGTATCATGGAATAATTATCAGTAAGTAATGTTGTGGTTAATAAAGTATATGCTGCTATACCATAGCCATCCTACGTATATCTTACAAACAAACACTAGCGTATGGGGGTGAATTTTCTGATAATAGATTATCAATCTGAACTACCGATTAGGTACCGATTAAGTTGTTTTATTCAAATTGATAGCTCGATAACGTCACCCTCAAATTAAACAAATTATGTTGGGAATTCATGTGTTGAGAAAATAATGTATAATAACCTAATTGATTCATTCAAATTTCTTTTTGAAGTCCATACTTGAAGTTGAAAGAAGGCCATAGCTAGCTAGAGAAAAAAAAGATACACCAGCAGACAGAGGGAGACAGAGAGAGAAAGAGAGAGGGAGGAAAGCCCTACAGAACACAAAAAGATTCACTCTCCAACACTTCGCCTGTGAGGTCAACGCCCAACAGTTCTTGTGCCCCTTTTTCTTCGCATTGATACATATTTTAAGCCATTTGTTTAATCTGCATGAGAATACGTGAGCCCTATTAATGCGGATCTAACCCATTATTTGAGAATGAGGATGTCTGTCTTCTTCTAGGGTTCTCTCTGCTCCTCCCAAATTTTTTTATTCATTTTATTCGCACCATGCAATATTCTAATGCATGCCTGCGTGCTATATGCCAAGCATGCATGGTCTCCACTGCACCCTATCATTTCCATGCAAGCCGGCCTTTAAATATTTATACAAGTTTCAAAGAAGTTTCACAACTGCTTCGATGCTTATTGGCAGGTGATTAATTACTATTTCCCATCTGTATTATTAAAACGTATGCTGCATTTACACGTACACCATGCAACTTTTTATAATTATAATTAAACTGCTGGGGAAAAGTTGGACCTTTCATTAAGGTCTTGCCCTTCATTCCCCTATATAATTATATGCCACTCAGTAAGTGACAAATTATAATTTCTTTTTCTTTTTGGTCCCTCTTGGGGACTTCAAGTCCCCAAACATGCACCCTCTATGGGTTTGTAAGAAAAGCATATTCCACACTAGCCCTCTTGTTATATACATAGTAATATAATGTAGGGGGGGGACATCATCATGAATTTCTTTGCCAAATTATACACGATTAGAATAAGACCCCCTTGCATGATTTTTATGTACACAAATCTCATTTTCTGTACCATCGACTACATAAAAAATTGAGAAATATGACAGCAGAATATAACATCAATAGTACATATATTATTTTTATATTATTTAAGTTGTGTAAAGATTGGTGTTGTTATTATATGAGTCTATTCACATCTCAATACGTATGCATGGTTGGCAGAGCATGTGAGTAAAAAATAATTAATTACTTAAATATCATATATTATATTCCCGTCAAAGGAATGAGCCGTTGTCTCCCCTTGATGCACATCTCATGGAACCCACGTATACCTATCCTTTCTTTGTCCTCTCCCTCTCAGTCTTATCTTTAGAAATCCCAACTTAAATTATAATTTATGTGTGAAATTTTGAAAAAAGATTAGTGATAAAACAAAAGTTAATGTGTGTTTTATTCCTGTAAAACATGTATTTAGGGCATTATATTTATATATCAGTGTGTGAACTCTTGAAAATGTCCACATCAATATGCATCACAACTAACCTACTAAAATTCTAATTACATGTAAAAATATTGCCTCGACCTCCATGCATTGAGAGTGATCGGTCAAATTTTGAATGGTTTACCTACATATCCCTTAATTCATCCAAGATTATTTGCGCACACTTTGACATATTCTTGGATTTATAGAAACATTTAAATCAGGTTGCGTAAAAGCAATTGGACATGACTACCTAATTAATCAACCAACGAAGCTCAATTTAGTAGCTTACGTGTCAAGGCTAGCTCGTAGAGTCGTAGGTAGAACTTGTCCTTACAAAATCAACTTGTAAGAGAACCATGCCCAAAAATCATTTCTTTCTTCGAGCAAAACTTACATATCACCCTTGAATGTGTAACCTAAAACTGAAATTTTGGGCACCATACAACTTTGTCCATCAATCGTCTCAATTTTTAATATCTTGAACTTTAATAATTGGAAGTTTGGAGGAAAGATATAGCCATGGGAATGGGATTCTTGGTAGCGACATTAGTTAAAGTTTGAACTCTTCCTTTTCCCACCTAATAAAAATATTGCTTCTCTCTGAATAATACAAAGTAAACCCATGCCCCATGCACATATAAATTATGTATAAAACTGAAAATGTCAGAATTATATACATTCTTTTATGCATAGAGAGATTCATTCCGTTCATCTCCAATTAGGTTGATTAGTCACCACCACTACCATGTCTTGCATTCTCCCAAATTTTATTTCCCAAACAAATGGCAGCCCATTGTCCTTATTCTTCATAGTCAAATGTCGACACCTAATTCTTTGCAATGCATGCAACTTGTTTTTGGCCCATTTGGAACAATATTTTAAGATGTGGTCCACCTAATACCTACATTCATTCTTTCCTACTTGGACACGATACCTACATGTATATAAATTATGTGTAGACTTGCGTAGAAAGCTATAGCTTGTCCTTGTTATTTAGTTTTCTATCTTTCTTTAGATGGGATGGGCACCAACAAACAAGACACCATATGACCAAGGGGGTGTCTCGGAAAACACTCTGTTTTGTGACAAATGTTGCTCCCACTCTGTTTTAAGGTTGGGCTCGGTTTGAAGTATTTCAATTCAACTGAACTCCGATGGTTTGGGGATAGTGAAACCGAATCCGGTTGGATTAGGTTGACCGGTTTGAAATATTCAACCCTAACTCTGTTATGATTGCCCAATGGTAACCTTGAAGCGATAATATGGATGTGATCAAATCCCGTTTACACAGGCTTTGACGCGTGGAAGACGAGTAAAGGCCCAACACTGGCATTGGAGCACTTAAGCCCAGTATTGTTGTGCCACGTTAGTAAGTGTAGCGAAAAAAAGTTGTGGATTGTAACCCACTTAACCAGCACAACGAATCTCCGAATCAGACGAGCTATCCACTCGCATGCGAGCCTCTAATGACATGTCCGTCGCTATAAAAACTAAGCCCAACTCTCATAAACCACTTTGTCAAGCCCAAATTGCAGATTCCGTCAAATTAATCGATGTGGATAATATGCAACTACTACATGTGAGGACACTTTTATCGCTTTAAAATATTTGAGACCAACCGAAAATGTGATAATTTCGTCAATCTTTCCTGCGAATTTTAGCTTGCAGGACTCGAATTAAACTTCAACACTGTAATTTTCAAAGTTAAACCGCCGAGAAAGAAAGGGGAAAAGATGTAAAATGTAATAGTGTAAAAAGTTGGATTTATCAAAGAAGTCAAAATATTAGATTTCATATTAGAAAAAGAAGTTTCTTTTTTATTTTCACATCGTAGGGGCAGCAATTAAAAATAAATAATTAAAAAGGCGGACAACCAAGTTCCATGAATCCGTAGCCTAGCTCAGCTGATCTGTCCTTCACTTACGCGCCATTTGGGAAGCGTGGGACGGCAGCTTTTCATTTTTAAAAAAGTCCGGGAGATGCGGCTCTGTAGATAATAGATTGATAATAAGTTCCAAAATAAAAAATAATAATTTTGACGCAAGAAACCAGATTGGGAAAATTGGAAAATTGGCATAAACGACAGGTAGGCCCGACTTTAACGCCTCTCCTCCTCTTTCTCCTGTGTCGTACAATAATGCTTCACACAAATATATCACACGACAGTCAACATACTTTACTCTGAACCATTAACTGTCGTTTTCTATTTCCCTCTCTCTCTGGCCCTCTCCCTATCCCTATCACAGAGATTAACATTTCTGTAGAAATTATAGAAGCACACAAAAATACCACGTACAGAAAACAGAAAAAAAAAGAAAAAAAGAAAAAAAGAAAAAAAAAGAGGAAAGGTCATATTTAGACGGACAAGACAAGAATAATCAGAGGAATATATTAGACCTTTTTTTTTTTGAGAGATAAAATAGAAAGAGAGAGTGGCCGTTGCAACGGCCACCTTCACCCCTCACCCTCCACCTCAACATTTCTGGCTGGAATTGCAAGTCAATGTGAAATTTCATCTCAATCAATCCATCATTCCTCTCTTTCTCTTTCCCCCAAAAACAAACAATATCCCATCCCCCACTTTCTCTCCATTTTCTTGGGAAAAAAAACAAAACAGAAAAAAAAGAGGCGCCTCCCCAAAAAAGGAAAAACCCAGAAAGAAAATTTGTGATTTTCCCAGCCTCCAATTGGCCTGGCCTGCTGCATCACCATCGTTTTCACCTTCAATTTTGTGTTTTTCTGGGTGCCCAAACGGTGGTGATTGCTGGGCATGAGGTAGATTTATAAAAAAAAATATTTATTTAATTCTTGAGTTTTCAGTTTTTCATTTTCTTTTTGTTCGATTTTAGAGTTTTCCATTTCGAGGGTGGTTTGGGAAACTTGAAATTATTGTACTTTGAAGATGCAAAACAATATATTTACCACAATGCGTAGCTTGAAGATCATGGATGGGTGTAAAGGAACTCAAGTTTTCGCCATTAATCCTTCGGGAACCACCACCACCACCACCAACAATGGCGGTAGTGGTGGTGGTGTAGGAGACAAGCTTCTTCATCACCTCCAAGACCATCTCCGGGTCAACTCCACTCGATCCAGATCGAGCCGGAGCAGCTTGAGTTTCCAATCCCCAAACCCAGTCGGCAACAATCTCGTGCTCGAGACTCTTCTCCCGTATGGCCTTCCTTCTTCCGATCTCCTCGAACCCCAAATCGAACCCTCCCTCAAGTCCGTCGATTTTGTCGAAACCCTAGCTGATGTCTACCGTAGGATTGATCATTGCCCCCAATTCGAGAAATCCAAGATGTATATGGAGCAATGTGCTATATTTCGGGGTCTGTCCGATCCAAAATTGTTCCGGCGGAGCCTCCGGTCGGCCAGGCAGCACGCAGTGGACGTACACACGAAGGTGGTGCTAGCTGCGTGGTTGAGGTATGAGAGGAGAGAGGACGAGCTTATTGGGTCGTCGGCAATGGATTGCTGTGGTAGAAATGTGGAATGTCCCAAGGCTAGTTTAGTTTCTGGGTATGACCCTGAATCTGCTTTTGAGTCTTGTATGTGTTCTCGGGCCCCTGGCGGGGAAGAAGATGACACACCTCGCCGGGAAGAAGATGATACTCCTCGCGGGGAAGAAGATGACGATGATTTTGTGATGGTGGGAGATGAGGAATGTTCGACTTCGGAGGAGGATGGTAATATGTCGTTTTGTATTGGAGATGCTGAGGTTAGGTGTGTAAGATACAAAATTGCCTCGCTTTCGACACCTTTTTATGCAATGTTGTATGGTAACTTCAAGGAGAGGCGAAGGGAGAAGATAAATTTCACGCAGAATGGGATCTCTGTGGAGGCAATGAGAGCAGTGGAGATTTTTAGCAGGACTAAGAGAGTAGATTATTTTGATGTGAGGATTGTTTTGGACCTTCTCTCTTTTGCAAACAGGTTTTGTTGTGATGATATGAAGTCGGCTTGCGATTCTCATTTGGCATCTTTGGTTTGTGAACTGGAGGATGCAATGCTGCTAATTGACTATGGATTGGAGGAGACTGCTCATCTTCTAGTGGCAGCTTGTTTGCAGGTGTTTCTGAGAGAGCTCCCCAGTTCATTGCATAATCCTCATATGATGAGATTATTTTGTAATTCAGAAGCAAGGCAAAGACTGACTATGACAGGGCATGCTTCTTTTATTTTGTATTATTTCTTGAGCCAGATTGCCATGGAGGAAGACATGAGATCGAACACGACGGTGATGCTTCTAGAGAGGCTGGGAGAGTGTGCCACAGAAAGTTGGCAGAAGCAACTTGCATTCCATCAGTTAGGTGTGGTGATGCTTGAGAGGAAAGAATATAAAGATGCTCAGTGGTGGTTTGAAGCAGCAGTTGAGGTTGGTCATATTTATTCCTTGGTGGGTGTTGCAAGGGCCAAGTTCAAGCGTGGTCATAAGTATGCGGCGTACAAGCAGATGAACTCTCTCATTTCTGATTATACACCGGTTGGGTGGATGTATCAGGATCGATCTCTGTATTGTATTGGAAAGGAAAAGATGATGGATTTGACGACTGCTACTCAATTGGATCCAACTCTATCTTATCCATACAAGTTAAGGGCTGTTTGTCTGTTGGAGGAGAACCAAATTGAAGCAGGTATCACAGAGATCAACAAGATAATTAGTTTCAAGGTCTCCCCTGATTGTCTTGAATTGCGGGCTTGGTTTTCAATTGCCCTAGAAGATTTTGAAGGAGCTCTCAGAGACGTCCGAGCACTCTTGACTTTGGACCCAAATTACATGATGTTTCATGGAAAAATGCATGGTGACCATCTGGTAGAGCTGCTCCGCCCTCTTGTTCAACAATGGAGTCAGGCTGATTGTTGGATGCAACTATATGATCGATGGTCCTCTGTTGATGATATTGGTTCTCTAGCTGTTGTACATCATATGTTGGCAAATGACCCTGGGAAGAGCCTTCTACGCTTTAGGCAATCTCTCCTTCTGTTACGGTAAGTAGGAGAAAGTGGCACTTTACTTCGATATTCTCAGTTATGCTGCATTTTCTTTATTATTTTATTATTTGATTTTTTCTGTTGATTATAATTCTGTACATTATTTTCTTTGTTAATATGCATATTAACATTTTCCTGTGAAGGTCTTAATCCAGGCCAAAACATCTTAAGTTCTTGACACTTGTAGAACTTAATTCACTTTTGATTAATTGGAATTGTATGTGCCAACTGACTATCTGCCTATATTGCATGCTGGCAGAACTCTAAGCCTCTTCTGATCCTAAGATGTATCATACAGAAGAAATAAGCCATTTAATCCAATTGTTAGTGCTTTTTGGTTGTCCTTAGTTGCTATATTGTTCTGTTTTAGCAGCATCTCTGATGTTCCTGAAATTCGCAGGTTAAATTGTCAAAAGGCTGCTATGCATAGTCTGCGGTTAGCTAGAAATCATTCTGGTTCTGAGCATGAACGGCTTGTCTATGAAGGATGGATATTGTATGACACTGGTCATCGTGAAGAAGCATTGGCAAAGGCAGAGGAGTCCATTTCTATCCAGAGATCATTTGAAGCATTTTTTCTTAAAGCATATGCTTTAGCAGATTCAAGTCTTGATTCTGAGTCCTCAACATATGTGATCCAGCTTCTGGAGGAAGCACTTAGATGCCCTTCAGATGGCCTTAGAAAAGGACAAGTAAGTTTCATCCTTAGAATAATTTTTTGGTCCTGATATTCTGAACTTCAATTTTATTCAGATTGTTAACTATGTTATCCTGCAGGCACTAAATAATTTAGGAAGTGTGTACGTAGATTCTGATAAGCTGGATCTTGCTGCTGACTGCTACACAAATGCACTCAACATTAAGCATACACGAGCACATCAGGGTCTAGCACGAGTATATCATCTTAAAAATCACCGCAAAGCTGCATATGATGAGATGACGAAGCTGATAGAGAAGGCGCGAAACAATGCATCAGCTTATGAGAAACGTTCAGAATACTGTGACCGTGACATGGCAAAGAATGATCTAAGTACGGCTACACAATTAGATCCCCTGAGGACATATCCATACAGATATAGGGCAGCAGGTATGTTGTTACTATGGTTCTTGTTTGTTTAGTACATGGCTTTTAAATTGGAAGTCACTGTTTATAATTAGTGCTGGGAGGTGAAACTGCATCAATGGTGATATTGTTACTATATAAATATACAGAGATGATCATTATTGATTCCAAGTCCTTGGGCCTTAATTTAGTTATCAGCTGTTATGTGTTAAATGAATCACCTAGAAACTAGAATCTACACATAGCTAGGTTTTCAAGCTGATGAGCTGGTGGTGCATTCTGTTGGCTGGAGTTTCAATTGCTATGGAATTGAACAGTTTAGAGGGCTTTATTTCAGGTCCTTAGAACCGAGTTTTTTTCCCCTTTCTCTTTTTCAATCACCTTTGTTTAAGTTTTATCTGTCTAAACATTTGACTCGTTTTCATTGAGCCTAAGTTGCATGTCTATCTGGGCTTCCCCCTCGTGCCCAATGTTTGAAGTTGTATTATAAACAATAGCTAACTAGTACATCTCTGTTTTATTGTTCTGCAGTAGGATTTGAACTGAACACTGACAGTTTAAATAGAAATCAGCATCCCGATTCCTGATGTATTTGGCAACTTGAAATTTGTCATTAAGTGACCAAACTTACTATTAAAGAAGGAAGTATATAATTTAAGATATAAAAAGAAAAAAAAAAGAGAAACTGAACATTTTCATTTTGACATTCTGGTGGAACCTAGGTATGGTCTGTTATATGCTTCATATGATTATGTTATCAGTTGTACAGTGGTGACCCCTTGAATTCCTTAAGAAAAGTATCTATGGGTGTGTGGAAAACATTCTGAACTAACATGGAAATTATGGCGACCAGTTTTGATGGATGACCATAAAGAAGCAGAAGCTATAGAAGAACTAAGTAAAGCCATATCTTTCAAACCGGACCTGCAGCTGCTACATCTTCGAGGAGCATTTCACGAATCAATGGGTGACTTTGTCTCCACTGTGCGAGATTGTGAAGCAGCCCTCTGTCTTGATCCCAACCATGCTGACACTCATGATCTCTATGCTAAAGCACGGGAGCGCGTTAATGAACAACTGAAGTGACAGAATCACAGAGCCATTATTCTTTAATGTATGTAGGCAATCATGCTGTTGCTACCAGATTCTTTTAATGTGGAAAAGGCCAGCAATTGTCAGCATAGGTGCTCCTTTGGATTTTGTCTCTAGAAATCTACAATTGTAGATTTCCATGGCTTGAAGAGTGGAAGCCAGGAAAGAATTTGGATTCATAAGGAAGGAAAGTAGAGGAGCAAGATAGCATGTAAATATCAACTGTTTATTGATTGGATCAATTTATTTAAGTAGAGCAGAGACCTGCTGCTGCTACTGTCTGATATACTACTCCAGCAAAGACGGGAGCAGAAGTAAACCACGGCGAAAAGAATCTTGTACATGATATGTAAGCTTGTGATGCGTGTTTGTCCAATTTAGATGTCTACTTTGTGTTGTTTTCGGCCAAGCGGTTTGCAATGTGTTCTAATCTTCATCATTCTGTTCTCTCATTCGTTGTATAACCTTCATGGTTTTCCATTATGACCGACATGAAAATGATTTATTTTTACAGAGGCTTAATGGGGCCAAATTCAAAGCCAGTTCTGCATTTTCCACTTTTTGAAGACTCTTTCCTATTTAATTTCCCCTTCAATTTATTAGTAGTTTTGGTATCATCTAGGCAATGCATAAAATGAGATTTTGAGGCCTTTTATTTTATTTTAAAGCAAGAAATTTGACACCATGCAGTGATGTTGAAGTAGTGAACTGCCAATGACTTAAAACAAAACATCCCTACATTGCCCTATTTGGTGCCCTACACTTCTGTTTGACTGGAGAATGTAAGTGGATAAATCTAGTGGTGTTGAACTGGTCCCCTCAATTTCATAGGAAAGGGCCTTTCTACCTGATCACATGTGACCATTTTAAAGTGAAAATCAGTGTTAAACGGACTGCACGAGATACCCATAAAAGTCCAACTGTCCTGCAATTATATTATTCAACTGCCCCTAACATTTCTCATTCACCTACAGCTTTAGTTCTTCCAATATATGCTCTCCTGCAAGTAAAAGTTGAAGATTCAAAATGCCCTAGAATGCTGAACTTCAATGTACCACTGCTCTCAACCAGGCGCCTTGCAAACTCCGGCAGTGTAGATTTACAAGGCGCATCGCTGAGCACAAGTGACAGAATTCCGTTTTCCTGGGAACAAGTTCCTGGCAAGCCCAAGGACTTGAACACAAGTGATGATGTCCATGATGGGGACACCCCTCGACCCAAGCTACCTCCAGGAGGGTGGCGCCGGCCTCATGATCTCGATGATGGATGTGAGGGCGATGATGATTTTGATGATGATGTTGGTGACGTTGATGGCGATATTGACAACGTTGATTACAGCAACGATGCTTTCTCAGATGCCATAGATGTGTTCTCATTGTCAGAGGCAATAGACATTGTGGAAAAGAAAGCACAGAGAGAACATGAAACAACAGATAGTTTGAGGTCAAAGCTTGCAGAAGAGTCAAGGGAGATGAACCAAAAGTGCTCAAATTTCATAATCGAGAGGTTTCTTCCAGATGCCACTGCATTGGCTGCATCATCTGCTCTACAGCTAAATGAGTCCCAGATCAGTTCAAGCAATGAGCTTTGTTATCCATGGAATTATCCAGAGCCAGAGGCTTGTGTTTCAAGAACAGTCTGCAGGCAATCGTACTCTTCACCTAAGGGTTGTGGCTTGCATGTTTTCTTCCCTTGGCGCATGAAGCACAAGCTCTGTGGAATTAAGAGCCCTGTCAGTGCACAAGCTCATTGCAGTGTAAAACACAAGAAACATAGATCATAAGCAGCTAAAAGGCTAATTAAGTAATTAGAACTTGATGTATAGTATAATTATGAAATTTTCTTCTTTTTGATGCTTTTGTTTCTATTTGTCAAAAAGTTTTACTTACATTCTGCTTATTGGTTTGATCTGATGGTGCAGAGAAATTAACTGCAATCTAAATAAGTTTTGCATTTAAATCTCCATATCATTTTTATATTCCAACATCAAATTCCTTATAATTTAAGGTCACCAACAAAGGCTGGCTATTATTCACTAAGACATTTTCTACTCAAATCCAAATGTTGCTCATCAAACCATGGCTTGGCATTCATTTACATATACAAATAGAGTGAATCATATCTTTTGGAAAAGTAAGAAAATGTGTATTCAAAAGCGCATTCTCTTATGGTCCTCGAATTGCCAATAGTGCAATGACGTAAGTTCATTGTTTGTGGCCATTGAATTTGCAACGTTGCATGTACGTGCACTATTGGTAATTCAATAGTGTATAGCCACATTTTTCTTATGTATGTTTTTTAATGATCGTTGTAATTCCATTGTATTTGTCTCAAATTTTTTTTTTCCTAAACTACATGATTATTCAAAAATCTTAAATACACTAGTGGTTTTGGAAATGTGGGAGATTTGACTACCAAAAAAGTTTATATGATATTTTTTTATGCGCAAAAGTTTATAGGATATTACTTTTAGAAAAGAAACAAAAAAAAAAAAGGTTTATTTGATATTTCTGAACGGTACGCTGTCGGCACGAACCAACCATTCACACGTGGGAGATTTCAAAAAATCCTAGGGTTTTCAAGGGCGGTGAACCCGGGCAGCCTCGGGCAGGCACAGACCCCTGCCCGCTGGTTCTTATTTCAGAAACTTTGGTGACCCCCTCTCGTCTCCCTCCCGCTTCTTCCAAGCATTCGAAATATAAACCATTATATAAATCGCCGATAAATTCTTTTTCATTCATACGCTCTCTTCCTCAATCTATCTCTCTTCTCTCTCGCTCTCTCTGTGCTCTGCTTTGTCTCTACGCAACGTGCAGAGGGGAGGTGAAGTGCTCGCTTGCTCTTCCATTTGTTCTTCGAGTAGGGTTTTAGAGCCTTACTTGCGCGCGCTGCTTCATCGGCTTCTACTTGGGGTATCTCTCTCTTTCTAATCTCAATCTATGCTGTTTGGTTTACATTTCTGGTAATAGATCTGCTGCTTTTGTATGTTTCTACTTGTTTTTGGTCCCCTAGGTTTTGTGCTCCGCTCTAGTATTTGCTGTGTGAAATGCGATTTGGGTTTTATTTAGTCTAATGCGGTTCCTTAGGGTTTCAGTATTCAGGATCTTACTTGTTGTTTTCAATCGAATAGTGCATGTCATGGATTGTGTTATGTTTGGGGTTTTATGGATTTAAGCTATGTGTTCGTCTACATTTCTTTCCTTTTGTTTATTTGGGTTGTCTTTCTTACTCTTAAGCGATTTGAAATGTAATAAATGGTTATGAGTGAGGTTATTTTATATTACAAGTTAGTTTAAATCATTTTAAATTGTTTCTCTGGAAATCTGAATGAAAAGAAGAGGGAAGAGAAAGAGATTTTTCTATGTTTCTCACATGATGCTTTGTATCTGAGTTTTAAGGAATTAAGCTTCTGGCTCAGAAGTTTCTGATGTCATGGTTCTGGTACCTCAGAAACTGAATTTGGCCAGTTAGTTTGGAATTTGGATCAATCGGGTGACACTTGAATCACCTTTGGTATAGAAGAGAAAAGACATGAGTTGTAATTTTATATAATTTTAGTACAAGTTATGGTTTTGGTTGTCATGTTAGTTGTATTTGGAGGTTTCTGTTTCTCTCTTCAGTTGCTGCTTTCATGCTCGATCATTCTTTTCACTGTTCCTTGCAATGTGTGTGTCCTATTTTGATTTTTCAAGTAGATTTATTAATTAATTTAGTTTTCTTTTTTGTAATCTTTTGTCAATGACATATTGTATAGCCTCAGGAAATCATTGGTTTCAACTCAATCATTATTATAAGTTTTATATTTTCTTATGTATCTTTTTTGTGGTTTCGTTTGTAGTAGGAAATAAATGGCTATGGAGATTACTCAGTTTCTATTGGCAGCTCAATCAGCTGATGCAAGAATTCGTACTGAAGCAGAGGCTAATCTTAGGCAATTTCAAGAGCAAAATGTTCCTTCTTTTCTTCTGTCTTTGTCAGTTGAGCTTGCAAACAATGAGAAACCCACTGAATCCCGTACGTTGGCTGGTATAGTGCTTAAGAACTCATTAGATGCCAAAGATGCTGTTACAAAAGAACATCTTGCTCGACAATGGATGGCTATTGACATTTCTATTATATCCCAAATCAAGGACTTGCTCTTAAGGACACTTGGGTCACCTGTGTCAGAGGCAAGACACACCTCTGCCCAAGTTATTGCGAAAATTGCTTCTATTGATATTCCCAGGAAACAGTGGACTGGCCTAATTGGATCTTTGCTTAACAATATGACTCAGCGAGATAGCCCTGCTGGTTTGAAACAGTCAACCTTGGAAACACTTGGTTATGTATGTGAGGAGATATCCCATCAAGATCTTGGGCAAGATGAGGTGAACAATGTTCTTACTGCTGTAGTCCAAGGAATGAACCTTGCTGAAAACAGCCCTGAAGTCCGTCTTGCTGCAACAAGGGCTCTATATAATGCCCTGGAGTTTGCACAGACCAACTTTGAAAATGAGATGGAACGGAATTACATCATGAAGATGATCTGTGAGACGGCCTTGTCTAAGGAGGTAGATATTAGGCAGGCTGCTTTTGAGTGTCTTGCTTCAATTGCTTCAAGGTACTATGAGGTGCTTGAGCCTTATATGCAGGCTCTCTTTGAGCTTACGTCAAATGCTGTAAAGGGGGATGAAGAGGCCGTTGCCCTCCAAGCAATTGAGTTTTGGAGCTCCATTTGTGATGAAGAAATAGAGCTTCAAGAATTTGAGAGTGGTGAGAGTGGGGACTCTGTGCCTCATTCACGTTTTATAGAAAAAGCTCTGACGTCTCTAGTTCCAATGCTGCTGGAAACTTTGCTGAAACAGGAAGAAAATCTAGACCAAGATGACAACATTTGGAATATTGCAATGGCTGGCGGGACATGCCTAGAACTTGTTGCCAGGACTGTTGGGGATGCCATTCTACCCCTTGTGATGCCATTTGTGGAGGCTAACATAGTGAAGCCAGATTGGCACTGTCGCGAGGCAGCCACATTCGCATTTGGCTCAATCATTGAAGGCCCAACCATTGAGCAGCTATCTGGTCTGGTCCATGCAGGTTTAGATTTCCTGCTAAGATTAATGAAGGATGAAAACAACCATGTCAAAGACACTACTGCTTGGACTCTCAGTCGTATATTTGAGTTTTTGCACCATCCTGCTCGGGGATTTTCTGTGATTTCTCCTGACAACCTTCCAAGGGTGGTGGAAGTATTGTTGGAAGGCACTAAGGATGCTCCAAATGTTGCAGAGAAGGTCTGTTGTGCCATTTATCACCTTTGCCAAGGGTATGAGGAAGCAGGAACCTCTTCCTCTCTCTTTACTCCATATGTCCCAGCCATCATTGAATGTCTTCTTTCCACTGCTAGTCGTCCAGATGGGGATGATTCTAGATTGAGGTCTACTGCATATGAATCAGTGAATGCGGTCGTAAGGTGTTCCAATATTGTAGAAACATCACCAATTATAGTTCAGCTACTCCCTGTGATCATGAATAAGTTGAGTCAGACTTTGGAGCTTCAGATTGTATCGTCAGATGACAAGGAAAAGCAAGGAGACTTGCAAGCTTCTTTTTGTGGTGTCCTCCAGGTTATCATTCAGAAACTTAGCAGTGTTGAGGAAACTAAGCGCTTTATATTGGAGGCAGCAGATCAGATAATGCTTTTGTTTCTTAGAGTGTTTGCTTGCCGTAGTTCTACAGTGCATGAGGAAGCAATGCTTGCTATAGGTGCACTGGCTTATGCAACTGGGTCTCATTTTGAAAAGTACCTGCCTGAACTGTACAAGTATTTGGAGATGGGGTTGCAGAATTTTGAGGAGTATCAAGTCTGTGCTATCACAGTTGGGGTGGTTGGTGACATTTGCCGTGCCTTGGATGACAAGGCATTACAGTACTGTGATGGGATTATGAATCACCTGATGAAAGACTTGTCTAGTGAAGCGCTCCACCGGTCTGTCAAGCCTCCCATATTCTCTGTCTTTGGCGACATAGCTCTCGCAATAGGAGAGCATTTTGAGAAGTATACACCTTATGCAGTGCAGATGATGCAGGGAGCTGCGGAGCTCTGTGCTCGGATGGACTCCAGTGCTAATGATGATGAGTTATTGGAATATGGAAACCAGCTAAAGTGTAGCATCTTTGAAGCTTATTCTGGTATACTTCAGGGCTTTAAGAATTCAAAGCCTCATGTCATGCTGCCATATGCCCAACATATCCTGCAGTTTGTTGAATTGGTCTTAAGGGAGACGCACAGGTATCATCCTCTCTCTCTCTCTCTCTCTCTCTCTCTCTCTCTCTCTCTCTCTCTCTCCAGATGTATCAAATATATTGCCCCTAAATTTCTGGCTTTGCCGGTTTGGAATCTGTTTTCTACCTATCTGATTGTCCTTGTTTTACAGGGATGACAGTGTGACAAATGCTGCAGTTGCTGCATTGGGTGACGTTGCAGATGTACTTGGCCCAAACATTAAGCCGCTGTTTGGGGACCTTGCATTCATTGATGCCTTTTTGCAAGAGTGTCTTCAATCCGATGATGAACAACTCAGGACAACGGCAGCTTGGACTCTGGAGAGGATTAGGCGCATCATGGAGTCATGAGAAGTGGCTGGTTCTTTTGTGAGTAAATGATATTTTCTGTCTAGTATTAGTATTCAGCGAGGCCTAATGGACACAGGTTCTGTACTTTCGAGATTTCTTAGAAAACCATCATCATTGAAGCCAGTATGAAGGTGGCTTTTCTTATGTTTTTGAACTCTGTTAATTGTAATACATCCACTGATCAGTGGTTTGGTGGGTCAATTTTTATGTTCTTCAGTTTTTCTATGCTTCTTTACTCGTACTGCTGTACAACTTCATATTCTACGACAATGTTTAGAAGCCCCAAACGACATTTGACTTCCTAGTTTGCATAAAATCAAATGCTTAAGAAACTTCAGAATAGAGCTCTAATAATTTTTGTTATAGGCTAAGAATTAAAAAACTTCTATATATAATTGATTGGACAATGAATTTTAGGCAAATGTTACAATGTTTGATTTGAATTGAATCTTCCCCAATAATAAATCAGAAATAAAAAGAATGGGGAGCAAAAATTGAAAGCGTAAAACCACTGCTATCTGCCATCGCTCATGGAATTGCAAGAGATCACACCTAAGGATGATGACTGATACGATGTGATTGTATCGGTCGAAAGGAGCTGTATAAATCTTGCGTTCGTTTCACTGATCCGTCCAGAATCAACAATGCTCCAGTTGTCGACTTCCGGGAGCTGCTCTTCCTCATGGAGATATCGTACCACTTGTCTCATGGTAGGCCTAGCGTCTGGTTTGAAGTGAGAGCAAATCAAACCCAGCTCCAGCACCAACTTCATCTCCTTAACAACATAATTCGAATCCAAGTTTGGATCAACAGTTTCGAGTATGCGATCCTCTTGATGCTTCTCCATCACCCAATCTGCCAGAATGAATTCGCCTGAGCCGATAGGTCTTTGCCCACAAGCCACTTCAAGGAGCAAAACTCCATAGGCAAACACATCAGAGCATGTGGAGGCCTTCCCTGTGCGAGCCAATTCAGGGGCAATGTACCCAATTGTACCAACCACACCTGTGGTGTGTGATATTTCTCCATGATCATAGAGCCTGGCAAGGCCAAAGTCACTTAGCCGGGGGTTCATGTCTGCACCTATCAAGACATTGCTCGACTTCACGTCTCTGTGAATCACCACTTGCTCCCATTCTTCATGTAGATACAACAATCCGGAGGCAATGCCTTTGAGGATGTTGAATCTTTGCTCCCAGCTCAATACAAAGTTGTCTCTGGGCTCGAAAATGAGTGTGTCAAGGCTTCCATATGGGATGTAATCGTAGACTATAAGAAGGTTGTTCTTTTTCTTGCACCAGCCTTGGAGATGGACCAAATTCTTGTGCCTCAATCGTCCCAAGCTCTCGATTTCTGCAGCAAATTCCCTCATTCCTTGAATGGAATTTCTTGTGATCTTCTTAACTGCAATTTCACATCCAGTAGAAGCTAAGACACCTTTGTAAACTTCACCAAAGCCGCCGGCTCCAATCACACCAGAGGCTTTGAAACGTTTTGTTGCTGCATGAAGATCCTTGTACTTGAACCTGTGAGGACAATCCAGCTCCCAATCCTCAAGACTCTCAGACTCAAATCCCACCATTTTTCTATACAAAGTAAAGAAGAACAAAATTGCCAACAACACGAGGACCACAACCGATAAGGCCACAATAAGAGCCTTAATCTGGGGTTTGTAAGAGGATGAACTTTTCTCTTTTGGTGGGTTAGGAAGCTGGGAAAGGTTGAGTTGCCTTGGCATCCCATCCACTGCAAAACTCCATGCTATTATGTAATGAGAGCTTACCTCTTTCCCTGTGGATGCAGAAAAGCCGGCATACATAGTCTGTTGAAGAATAGAGGACAGGTCGACAGGATGGGACAATAGTGGTTTGTCTGGTTTCCTCTTATCTAAGGGAGCTAGGGTGACATTAACAATTTGAGTTTTGCCATCATAATCTATCCAAGCTTGGATAAGATCACCGCTCTCCAAGTTCATTTCTTCTTTGTGCGCACCTGCGACAATGTAAGCAGCTGGTTCAGATGCCACAGAGTACACACTGTTAATGTTGATGCCAACATGGTTTCCTTTAGTGTTGGAGTTCTCTTTAAACCCGTTTACCGTATCGAATTCAACAGCAAAGATGTGGTTCAAAGAGTTATTGTCATTTTTAGAGTTGACAATCCCAAGGAAGTGCCCGGGTTCAGCCCCAGGGAACCGCGGAGAGGGAGCCAGTGTGAAGGCTAGGCCAAAGCCACCTTTGCCGGGGCTTGATGAGACTATTGCAAAAACAAAATGTGTGCTGAAAGAAGAAGCATTGGGGTATGAAGAAGAGTTTTTGACAAACATGTTTATAGGTTTGTCATAGAATGCATGGCCTATAATATCATGTGATTTGTTAGTGAGCCTGATCATACCAGAGGGCTTGAGTATAGAAGCCCCCTCTAGGGTCAGATTTGATTCACTTCCATTGAACCCATTGAACAAGAATTCAACTCCCTGAACCAGAGAGCAAATGGGAAACAAGAAGACAAGGAACAAGGCTAAAGAAACAGCTAAAGCCATTGAAGTTTTGAGCTGAGAAATTGCAGATTAGAGCAAGTCGAAAGACCTTAATGTAGCTGACGAGTGAGAGGAAGGTGAAGGACTTGAATTGGTCAAGGTTTTGAGCCTATTGTCTGTCCTGAGCTGAGGGCCAAGGCAGCAACAAAGGTAAACAACCGTGCCAATAGGGAACTGAGATTTCTTGAGGCACTTTGCAATTATCTGTCAAAGTCAATAAGTTTGGAATTATATATAAATGTTCATTTACCGCGTTGGGAAGTGTTTTGAATATTCCAAGAGAAAAAGACCTAAACGAAATTATTGACCAACTGATAATGGCATATTGGATTATTATTATTGGCTCCATTGACTTGCTCAACCTTTAACAATGAACCCTCTTATGATATGTAAGGAAGAAAAGGACTTAAGTGGTTATCAACATATCTCCAGTATTTTAGTGGCCATGGATCCTTCTGTCTACACTGGCACAAAATGACCGCTAACTATAAATTTATAGCCTTGACTCTTAACAAGGGACTGGAACATTGAACATTTAGAGAGCAAGAATGCAATAACACAAAGAAAAATAAGGGATTAAGAAGAAAAAAAAAAACTTGAAATTATAATATTTGGACGTGGGTGGGCTTTTTGCACTCTCAACCTACAGCAAAACTTTCTTGTAATAGAGATATCATTGTTTTGTTATCTATCTCCGGCCAATAATGTAATGACACGTAGAAAAACCCGCTTATCATTACACTATTGACCGGGTTAGCAAAAAGTGCTATTCCCGGTTGCACGAAAATCTCTCTCCTCAACCTAGGCTCTTAGGAACTGTGTTAGCAGGAAGAAGAATTTTGTAAATAAAAAAAGATGAAGAAGAAGAATTTATTATATGTTAAGCTGATTCCTCTTGATGCAAGAAAGGAATTTTTTTTTTCCTTTCAATTATTTGTTTTTCTACTAAAAGCGGGTTATGAAATGAATTGTAGACTTTTTAAAGTTCACAAAATAGAATGTCTTAGAACTAAAATAGGTATATAAAAAAAAAAAAAAAAAAAAGCAAGCAACAATTAAAGATGAACCCATTGAAGCCAGGTGGTTGTTTTTCACTTTTTAATACTATTTTTAGTACTGGACTAAATAATACAGATTATTATATTTGAGTGGCTTTTGTTGACCCAAGAGCCGGGAATCTCAATAATTGAAGACCATTGCAATCTTTTCTCCTATGCCGTGTCCAAAATAAAAGTTAACTATGCTCTATGCGTGTGTGATCACAAGGCTTAGGCAACGCCACGACCCACGAGGATTGATTTCAGAGCTGGATGTGAAATGACTAAAATGAGCAACCAACCCAAATATACTCACACTGGAATGTTCCATAGAAAGGGTCCCCAAACGACCGTTGAAATTCTTTGGCTACGGATGAAAACTGCAAGTTGAGCAACTTTTTTTCTTTCTTGGGTTTTCTTTTTTGTTGGTTTTGTTTGTCTGAGTTGAGTTCGTTTTCTTTTTGCATCCTCACACCAGTCCGTACTATGATCGATACTTTGATTAAAAAAATCAGAAAACTGGTAACTTGCTGTCATTTTTCTCAATTATCTATCAAGCTAGCAGGCTATGTGTTAGGATATCTAAGGCAGGCAAGTATACAGATTAATATAATACTCAGCATCCCATTGCTACAATCATCCAATTTGCAGCTTGTGGAAATGCTTTCATTACCATGTGACAAAATAATCAGATTGACTGAAGGTCTCAATTTGAAGAAAATCTATCTAACAATCTGCATGAACATGCTTACAAATGACTTGGCATAAAATCTTTTTTGTTTCGACCAAACGATACGATTGAAGATTACCCGCTGTTGTTTGCTCTAAACCTCCATGTCTTAATTAAGCCGTGAATTATGATAACAAATGATTAACTTTCAATTACATTGCAATGGTTCATCATACACTGCTTTCTGCAATTACACCAGCAAAGAACAGAACCAATTAACAGGGTTTTCCATAGCTTTTTGTACTCACAGGGCTCAAATCCAAAACTCACAAATCAAATGAGCATGTTAACAGAGATGTTCAATACATTTTTCTGCTAATTAACGTATAAAAATACTCCTGCAATAATATTGGAGGCCAGGACAGTGACCGCTGTGAAGCTCTGCACATAATAAATATAATATATGTCAACATCTTGATGGTTTATCTTAATATTAATTGGTCCACGAAGAAGATAACCAGAGGGTTACAAAGATTGATAGATGGTATACCATGTTATTCAGAAATTCATATAATAATAACCCCAAAAAGGAAGATCCCATTTTGTGGCCTCCAAGGCAGGAAAACTCCATGCCAGTCATGGCAAAAAGTATGCTTTACGTGTTAGACCTTCATGCTTTGAAATCATTCCACGTAGAGGGGCAACGAAATTGAAGTTCTTTTCAGTTATGATCTCATATAATATATTCATCACAATGTTTGTAATGCGGATATATTTTCAATCATTAAATGGATCACAAGATATATTTTCCCTATCCATTGAAATACTTGTAGGTTTAATTTATGGCTTCAATGTTTTGGCCAGATATTATGTGTTTTGTTAGTGAGCCTGATCATACCAGAGGGCTTGAGTATAGAAACCCCCTCTAGTGTCAGATTTGATTCACTTCCATTGAACCCATTGAACAAGAATTCAACTCCCTGAACCAGAGAGCAAATGGGAAACAAGAAGACAAGGAACAAGGTTAAAGAAACTGCTAAAGCCATTGAAGTTTTGAGCTGAGAATTTGCAGATTAGAGCAAGTCGAAAGACTTTAATGTAGCTGAGAAGTGAGAGGAAGGTGAAGGACTTGAATTGGTCAAGGTTTAGAGCATATGGTCTGTGCTGAGCCCAAGTCAGCAAGAATGGTAACCAACCCTGTTAACAGGGAACTTAGATTTCTTGGGCAAGATGCTCATTTTCGCGTTGGGGGGAGAGGTGTTCTGATCAATTTTCCAAGCTAAAAAGACTTGAGTGAAATTATTGCCTCCATTGACTTGCTCAACCTTTAACATTTAAACCTCTTATGAAATGTCATGGAAGAAAAGGCCTTGAGTGCTTATCAACTTATCTCCAGTATTTTAGTCGCTATAGATCCTTCTGTGAACTCTTCGGCACAAAATGACCGTTAACTATAAATTCAGCCTTGACCCATTTGACATGCAGAGAGCAACCATTGCAATTACACAAAGAATGGGAAGAAACAAGGAAATTATAATTTTTGGGCTTGTACGTGGGCTTTTTGCACTTTCAAATGATGATGTTATGTGTCAGCAGTAAGAGGTTTAGCCCAACACGACACCCAGATAATCAAATGATGATGTTATGTGTTTAGGAATTTAATATGGCTTAAATGCAAAAATAGTCCATGTGTTTTATCACGTTGGTCAATTTAGTCTCTGTGTTTTTAATTTGGCTAATTTGGTTTATCTATTTAGAACCGTTAGCCAATGTTATTCATTCCGTTAAATTTTTGTTGAAAAAATTAAAAACTATTTAAATATTAATTTTAAAAAATAATTATTTGAATACAATTTAAAATTAAATAAATAAGTGCAAAACTAAAAAAAACTAAAAATCAAAAACTGTTATGAAATAACCTGGGATATGTGCGAATTTTGAGCTGCACGTAAAGTAGATGAGACACAGTATTTAACGAGGTTCGGCTACGCCTACGTCCTCGGAGAGCAGCAACAGTAACCTTTCACTATATAATACTATGACTACAATAGTGTTTACAATATGTATGACTCACTGAATTTTCTCTCTTCTTTTTCTCTTCTTTTTCTCTTCTTCCTTTTCTTTCTTTTCTCCGTTGGTTGCTCTTTCCATTGCAAGTGATATGCCTATTTATAGGCTAAGGTTTTGGTAAAATACAGGGAAGGGAAGGTTCCTGGAAGATGCAAGGAAACTTCCTGAATTGATAAATACAGGGAAGGAAAGTTCCTGGAAGATGCAAGGAAAGTTCCTGGAAGATGCAAGGAAACTTCCTCTGTGGGCTCCACCTTCAAACTTTTACAACACTCCCCCTTGGAGACCACATGTCCCTAGATTGGTTGCCTCATTAAAACCTTGCTTGGAAAAACCCAGTGGGAAAAAACCTAAGCGAAGGAAAAAGAGTACAACGTGCATATGTCCTATGTTAGAGGACTTTTGAATGCTCCCCCTGATTTTGCATGCTCCAATTTGATTGCTTGCAGAGTTGTCGTAATCCGATGCCATGCACTAACTTTTGGAATGTACATTTCGGCAATGATTTAGTGAAGAGATCTGCCAGGTTATCACTTGAACGGATTTGTCTGACTTTGATTTCTTGACTCTTCTGGAGCTCATGTGTATAGAAAAACTTTGGTGATATGTGCTTGGTCCTGTCACCCTTGATATATCCTCATGTGATCTGAGCAATACAAGCTGCATTGTCCTCATTCAATATTGTTGGAGTGTCTGTTGTTGAGGGTAGGGCACATGTGCTTCGGATGTGATGGATTACCGACCTTAACCAAACGCATTCACGACTGGCTTCATGGAGGGCAAGTATTTCTGAGTGATTAGAAGATGTGGCCACTAATGTTTGTTTTGTTGAGCGCCATGAGATCGCGGTTCCTCCACATGTAAATACATACCCAGTCTATGATCGTCCTTGATGTGGATCAGAGAGATATCCTGCATCAGCATAACCAATAATACTCTGGGCATTGGTCGATTCACTGGAATAGAATAACCCCATGTCTGTTGTCCCACGAAGGTATCGTAGAACATGTTTGATGCCGGTCCAGTGTCGCCTTGTTGGAGCAGAACTGTACCTTGCTAACAGATTTACTGAGAATGATATGTCTGGTCTGGTACATTGTTCTAGGTACAATAAAGCACCTATTGCACTAAGATATGGTACTTCTGGACCAAGGACCATTTCATCATTCTCTTTTGGACGATATGGGTCTTTCTTAGTGTCAAGCGATCGAACGACCATTGGAGTGCTAAGTGGATGGGCTTTATCCATGCCAAACCGTTCCACTACTTTCTCAGTATAAGTTGATTGATGCACCAAAATTCCATTAGCACTGTGTTCAATCTGCAAGCCAAGACAATATTTTGTCTTTCCAAGGTCCTTCATCTCAAACTCACGTTTGAGATAATCAGCAGTCTTTTGAAGCTCTTCAGAAGTTCCAATTAGATTCATGTCGTCGACATATACTGCCACTATCGCAAATCCAGACTCTGATTTCTTAATAAACACACATGGGCAAATAGGATCATTTGTGTATCCTTCCTTCAGTAAATACTTACTGAGACGATTGTACCACATTCGTCCAGATTGTTTTAGCCCATATAATGATTTTCTCAATTTAACTGAGAACATGTCCCTTGGTTTGTTTCTGGCTGCTTCAGGCAACCTGAATCCTTTTGGAACTTTCATGTATATATCTGTATCCAATTCTCCATACAAATATGCGGTAATGACATCCATGAGTCTCATTTCAAGTTTTTCTGAAACCGCCAAACTTATTAGGTAACAGAATGTAATTGTGTCCATTACTGGAGAGTACGTTTCCACATAATCAATTCCAGGCCTTTGTGAAAAACCTTGCGCAACGAGTCGCGCTTTATACCTTGAGATCTCATTTTTCTCATTGCGCTTTCTTGTAAATACCCACTTGTAACCTACAGGGTTCACATTGGGTGGAGTTGGACTAATATGTCCAAAAACACTCCTTTTTTCCAAAGAATTTAATTCTGCCTGGATTGCATTTTTCCACTTGGGCCAATCTTGCCTCTGTGTACATTCATTAATAAAGCACGGCTCAATATCATCATCTTTTATGATCTCAGCAGCCACTGAGAATGCAAATATATCATCGATGATCATCTCATTTCTACTCCACAATTCATCAGTGGACGTATAATTTATGGAGATTTCTTGACTTTTAGGTACGGTTGCCACTCCAGGGGCACTTGTCTCACCAATGACGTTTTCCTTGTCAAGAAGTACCTGTCCCTCTTTGGGGGCATTTGAATTATGAATTGTGGGCTCTCTATTTATTTCATTTGGATTCATTTTGTCCATCAACTTCCTCTTTCGAGGAATTGAATCCTTTGAGCCTAGTGGTCTGCCACGTTTTAGGCGTGCAGCAGATGAACCATTTGCTGGGACATTGCTTTGTCCATTATGGACATCAATCCGTGCGGGTGCATTTGCAGCTGGGATATGAGATTTCGTCACCTTTGCTGCATCATTAAATGCATCTGGCATCTGATTGGCAATACTTTGGAGGTGAACGATCCTTCTCACTTCGTTTTCGCATTGAGCAGTATGAGGATCGAGATGAGACAATGTGGATACATTCCAGGATAATTCATGTCGTTTTTCAGGAATGAGTTTGCCTTGTTCTTTAGACACAGATTTTTCTCCCCCTAATGGTGGGAAGATTGTCTCATCAAAATCACAATCCGCAAATCGTGCGGTAAAAATATCACTCGTCAGGGGTGCCAAGTATCTGATGATAGATGGTGAATCAAAACTAACATAAATTCCCAATCTGCGTTGAGGGCCCATCTTAGTACGTTGCGGTGGTGCAATGGGCACATATACCGCACACCCAAAAAATCTTAAATGTGAAATGTTTGGTTGATTTCCCAATACGAGTTGTATTGGAGAACATTGATTGTTGGTGACGGGCCTCAATCGCACAAGCGATGCTGCATGTAAAATGACATATCCCCAAGCAGAAACTGGCAACTTTGTTTTCATTAGCAAAGTGCGTGCTATCAATTGAAGGCGTTTAATTAAAGCTTCTGCCAAGCCATTTTGAGTATGCACATGGGGAACAGGATGTTCAATATCAATGCCTAGTGACATGCAGTAGTCATCAAAAGTCTGAGATGTAAATTCACCAGCATTATCGAGTCTGATTGACTTAATGGGATAATCTGGGAATTGGGCTCGTAATTTAATTATCTGAGCCAAAAGCCTAGCAAATGTCATATTCCGAGTAGATAAAAGACAAACATGTGACCATCGGGTAGATGCGTCTACCAAGACCATAAAGTATCGAAATGGTCCACATGGGGGATGAATGGGTCCACAAATGTCCCCTTGAATTCTTTGCAAAAATGATGGAGACTCAACATCAACCTTTGGTTGTGATGGTCTGATCACCAACTTCCCTTGTGAACAAGCTTGGCAAAAGATGTCGCTTGATAGCATAATGTGTTTAGTCAACAAGGGATGTCCTTTAGAGTTGGTGATGATCCTGCGCATCATGGTGGATCCAGGATGACCCAACCTGTCATGCCAAAGCTTAAAAGCATTTGAGTCAGTGGACTCTTGGTCCATGACACTATGTGCCTCAATTGTCCGTATGGTTGTGTAATACAACCCTGATGAGAGCTCACAAAGCTTTTCCAGTATATGCTTTTGAGTATCACTGGAGGTAATACAAAGATATTCCATGTTTTCCTCTTTCTTTGTTTCAACATGGTAGCCATTCAAACGTATATCTTTGAAACTCAACAGATTCCTTCTGGAGTTAGGTGAATACAAAGCATCTGGAATGGACAGTATTGTTCCATTCGGTAACATAATTTGGGTTATTCCTGAACCTTCAATCAGATCTGCAGGACCTGATATGGTTGTTACCTTTGCTTTTGTAAGCATTAATTTTGAGAAATACTTCCGATCTTGAAAGATCGTATGAGTAGTTGCGCTGTCTGCGAGACAAATATCTCTGTCATAGCCTTTGTTTTGAGGGCATCCATAATTTGCATCCATGCCACCAAATAAGTGAAATAAGCTGGATTAATAAAGAACAAAACATTACCACTTTTATTGGATTGAAATTTAAACAACACTCTAGCTAATACAAGTAGTATATTAAGGAATTTAATCTAATTCGGACGCATAACCTTCATTCCCTCTTTCAGTAACAAAATCAGAAACATCTAGATGCGTCTTGTTTAGCTGACGTGATATTTTTGATGAGCCATCTGTGGCTGGCGGAGCATGATCAATGTAATTTATCTCCACTTTCCTGTTCTTAAGTGAAGCTTGATAGAGATCCGCCAAATGCCTGGGCGTACGACATGCGCGCATCCAATGTCCCTTTGCACCACATCTGTGACAAGGGCTTTCAACATTTCTAGGCACATGGCTCATCTGTGCCTTTCCCTTATTACGGGATGCATTTTTGCCATTCGTGGATGGACCGCTCCTTGGACCTAAGCCCTCTGAACGAGCACCACGATTTTTTCTACTTCCTTGCCAGTGGCCACGCTTGCCCCCTCGCCTACGTTTGTGGATACTGCCACGAGATGAAGTGGCATTCACTTCCTGAGATGCAGCATTTATTTCAGGAAGTGGTGCTGAGCCCGTTGGGCGAGATTGGTGATTCTTTAATAAGAGCTCATTATTCTGCTCAGCTAACAAGAGGCAAGATACAAGTTCCGAGTACTTCTTGAAACCGCTATGTCTGTATTGCTGCTGAAGGAGGACATTTGAAGCATGAAAAGTGCTCAGAGTTTTTTCGAGCATATCTTCATCAGATATATTTTCCCCACATAGCCTCATTAATGAGGTAATTCTGTGCATAGCAGAGTTATACTCGGACACTGACTTGAAATCTTGAAATCTCAAGTGGTCCATTCGTATCTAGCTCTTGGGAGAGTCATCGTCTTCTGGTGATCGTATCTTTCACCTAGAGCTTTCCACAGAACCAACGGTTCATCAACCACCACATATTCGCTCTTCAGCGCTTCATGGATGTGGCGGCGAAGAAAGATCATGGCCTTCGCATTCTCTTCAGGCGAAGTATTATTCTCATCTACAATTGTTTGTCCGAGGCCATTGGCTCGTAGATGAATTTTGGCATCCAGGACCCATGATAAATAGTTGTCCCCGGAAAGGTCCAAGGCAGCAAACTCTAGTTTTGCCAAATTTGCCATCCAAAACTTTAGGCTCGAGATCTGGGATATTAAGCCACTTATTAATAGGAATTTCAGGTCATCATTATTCAGGTATATTAATTGATGATAAAAGTAAAGTGTTATGAATTTGCTGGTATGGACGATAAACCCGCACCACACTTTAAATAAATGTAAATGTGCGGTTAAGTAAATTCATAAAGTAAAAGTGCTTGTATGGGCATTAATTCTGCTCCATACATTTAAATAAAAGTAAAGGCGTGGACGATAAACCCGCACCACCCTTTTAAATAAATGTAAATGTGCGGTAAATTAAATTCATAAATTAAATTGCTTGCTGTATGGACGTTAATCCCGCACCATACTTTAAATAAATGTAAATGTGCGGTTAAGTAAATTCATAAAGTAAAAGTGCTTGTATGGGTATTAATTCTGATCCATACATTTAAATAAAAGTAAAGGCGTGGACGATAAACCCGCACCACCCTTTTAAATAAATACTGTTGTATGGGTAATAAACCTACACCATACAGTAAATAAAATAAATATGCGGTAAAATAAATTTGCGATAAAGTAAAGGTGCATGTATGGGTAATAAACCTACACCATACAGTAAATAAATGTGGGGTTAAAACCACCACCGAATAAAATAAGAAAAAGTTAGTATTAGTAACGGTCTCCCACTGATAATATGTTTAGTATTACCAAGGGTCCATTTTTGTTAATGGTTAGTAATAGAGAAGCAGATAGATATAGTATATTATATAGTGTTGAGTTGGAAAAATTTCAGAAATAAAAGGAGAGACTATCGTGCTGATAACGTGTTATGAAATAACCTGGGATATGTGCGAATTTTGAGCTGCACGTAAAGTAGATGAGACACAGTATTTAACGAGGTTCGGCTACGCCTACGTCCTCGGAGAGCAGCAACAGTAACCTTTCACTATATAATAATATGACTACAATAGTGTTTACAATATGTGTGACTCACTGAATTTTCTCTCTTCTTTTTCTCTTCTTTTTCTCTTCTCCCTTTTCTTTCTTTTCTCCGTTGGTTGCTCTTTCCATTACAAGTGATATGCCTATTTATAGGCTAAGGTTTTGGTAAAATACAGGGAAGGGAAGGTTCCTAGAAGATGCAAGGAAACTTCCTGAATTGATAAATACAGGGAAGGAAAGTTCCTGGAAGATGCAAGGAAACTTCCTCTGTGGGCTCCACCTTCAAACTTTTACAACAAAAACTAAAAAATCAAAAAAAGAAACACGCTAACTCTAATCCCAACCGCCACCACCACCTTCAATCCCACCCACCAGCCACCATCTCCAATCCCAGCCACAATTCACCACCCTTCTCTCTTCTCTCTTTCTCCCAACAACAAACCACCACCCCAACTCCGATCAACCTCTCTCTCTCTCTCTCTTACACACAAGAATAATCCTTACCTTCACTTTTTCAAATGTTTTAGTAGGTAGTGCCCTGTGGGGATTTCCTTGTATTAGGTTTTTGGTTTCCTTTGTTTCTCTCCCTCTTAGTCTTGCCCCTCCTCTCATCTCTCTCCTTCCCATCTCTCCATTCGCTGGTCCCGACAACATTTTTTTTCTTCAAGTTTCTTCTTTTCTCATATTATGATTTCCTTTTAATGAATTTTTAATATTTTTTTGATTAATTTTAAAAAGTTCTATACGTTTTTAAAAGACACAAAAATGTTTATTATGTGTATTTAACAACAAATTTAAATGAATGGACAACATTGGCTAACGGTCCTAAACACAGGGATCGAATTGGCCAAATTGAAAACACAAGAACTAAATTAACCAACGTAGTAAAACATAGGAATCAATTTTGCATTTAAGCCATTTAATATATGTGATAGAAGCTGATTTTCCTGGATGCAAGAAAGGAACCCTTTGTTTTCTAAGTAAATTTAGGTTTTAGCCATAAAAAAAATTTCACTTTTGAAAAAAGCCAAAATACATGCAAATGTAAAGGATGCCTTATGAAATCCAAAAATAAATAAGGACAATTTTGTCCATTTTGACTTCTTTTAAAAAATTTCTCTCTCCTTTGGCCTTTTCCAAAGTCTCTCTTGTTTCTATCTGGTTTGTTTTTCTTCTAAAAGCAGGTTATGAAATGTAGACTTTTAGAACTAAAACAACTAATAAGCAAGCACCAATGAAAGATTAACCCATTGATGAATTGAATCTCCACGTTGTTGTTTTGAACTTTTTCTTAATTATACTATTTTTAGTAATTATGTTTACACTAAACAATCCATATTATTACATCGTTTGTATCAAAAAAAGAAAAATCCATATTAGCAGTGGCGGACGCACGTTGGGACAAGAGGGGTCACACGACCCCTTGGAATGCAGGAAATCTAGCCGTGGACTCCACCAGCGACCCCTTGGCCGTTAGCTGAGCGACCCCTTGTGTGCAAGGTGCTCGATGAAAGTCCCCTGTGGGCTTGCCTTGCGCTGCTCTCTAAACTTTTTCCAGACGCAGCTGCTCGGATCTAGCAGCACCACGACTTGAATTTTTTTTGGGTTGCAGAGGCAGCGAAGAAGATGATGTCGGTGATTTGCCTAGCTTATGCCTCATTTTAGTTTAAACTCACCGTTTCACTAGTTCTAGGTTTTTTTAAAAAGTCTGGGCCATGTATAAGTCTGGCCCAAATGTTTATTAATAACCTGTAGGTCTTTTTAAAAGGTTTGGCCCAAATGTTTTTTAATTAAACATTTTAGTCTATACCCAGTGACATATTTAACTAATATATTAGTACAATAGCAATTTATAAAAATTAATAAATATATTATTTTAATTTCCGTATACGTACTCATATTCTAATTTTTGGAGAATTAAATAAATGTTCTATCTTTATGCTTTTTAGTGTTTTTTTTTAATTAAAAAAATTTCAACACTTTTACTTTTTGACCACTTAGATCGAGAATCCTAGATCTACCACTAGTTGGGTTGTAATCAGGAGGTTTTGTCTTTTGTTGGATATAAGCACCATCTTTCATGGTTGATTTCTACTGTGGTTCCTCTAAAGACTTCCATCCTCATTATTCTGGTTATCCAATGTCAAGAAGTATTGCTGGAAGTCTGAAACCTTCCAACTCTTAGACAGATCTCAGTGGGGATCATGATAGTCACGTATACGGAAATTAAAATAATATATTTATTAATTTTACACTGTGACCCCTTGGCTCGAGAATCCTGGATCCGCCACTGCATATTAGTATACTCGGTGGGTTTTGTTGACCCAAGGGAGCCAGGAATCTCTCAATCATTGAAGATTATTGCAGTATTTTCTCCTCTGCCGTGTCAAAGTTAACTATGCGTTTGTGTGTGTGTGATCACAAGGCACGGCCATGAGGATTGATTTCAGAACTACCAACCCACATATACTTTTGTAGTTGGATAAAATATCAGGCAAAAACCACAACAGAAACTTCCCATTTTATCCCCTTGATGATTGGCATGGACAGGAAAAGCCATAAACTCATTTTTCATAGTTAAAGAACGAAAAGCTTCAACTCGTTCCATATGAGAATGCATCACTTGTTCACAGCTAGGTTTTCAAATTTGTCAACAACTAAATCTTTGTTCTCGAAGTTTGGTCACGAGAGCACCATTAAAACAAACAAAAAAACTGTATGTTTCTGTCATTTTGCTATCAAGCTAGCAAGCTATATGAAAAGATATCTAAGGCAGCTTGGAAACTATGTGTTGAGAGCTGATGAGAAAGCCCAAGATAGGTCATTACGTGTAATAAAAGGCGTGTCAACAAATAGTAAAGATTCCATAGTTTCATGCAGTGTTCAAAGTTCAAACAAACCATTCAAGACATTGACTTGTTGCCCTTAATATATTTTCATAAAGAATTAGTTAAAATAGCAGGCAAAAACTACAACAGAAGCATCACCACATAGACTTCCCATTTTATCACCTTGATGATGATGACCATCATGTTTAGATCATGCTTTCTAAACTTTGATGGCAACCCATCATATAATGTCTGATCCCACACAGTTGTTATAGACAGCCTGCACACACTTGATAAGACATGAGGCAATAAGAAAATAATATCAAAGAATACAGACAAACGCAGAAGTTGTTAGGCGAAAACTTGAACCAAATTCATGGAAACCTTAATTATTTTACTGATCATCAATTTTGTCTTCTGCATTTTATTCTTTCAAATAAATACTTGAAGATAACTTGAAGCCTTTGGATAGGAAAGGCCTTGACCAAGACCATTACTATAAATTTGGTTTCCTTGTTGACTGAATACATGGCCCCTTATTGATTTAATACCAGAGATTAGTATCTTTTGATCAAGAAACCTTAATTCTTGGCATCAAGAAGCATTTTTTTAACTACTTGAGGACAAGTATACAGATGAATATAATACTCAGCCTCCCATTGCCACAATTATCCAATTTGCAGCATGTGGAAATGCTTTCATTCAAATGTGACAAGATTATTAGATTGACTGAGGCGTGAATTTGAAGAAACATATCAAACAATCTGCATCATGCTTAAAATATGACTTGGCATATAATCTTTTTGTTTCGGCCAAACGATACATGCTGTTGGCTCTAAACCTCCATGTCTTAATTAAGCCATGAATTATGATAACAAATAATTAACTTTCAATTACATTGCAATGGTTCATCATATACTGCTTTCTGCAATTACACCTGCAAACAACAGAACCAACAGGATTTTCCCTAGCTTTTTGTACTCACATGGTCCAAGTCCAAAACTCACAAATCAAATCAACATGTGAATAGAGATAGAGATGTTTAATAAATTTCTCTACTCTAACGTATAAATAAAATCCTGCAAGAATATTAGAGGCCGGGCAGAGCATATACATACAGTGACCCCTGTGAAGCTCTGCAAATAAATATAATATATGTCAACATCTTGGTGGTTTATCTTAATATTAATTGGTCGACGAAGAAGATAACGAGATGGTTACAAAGACTAATAGATGGTATATCACGTTATGCAGAAATTCATATAATAATAACCCCAAAAAGAAAGATCCCAAATTGTGGCCTCCAAGGCAGGAAAACTCCATGACAGTATGCAAAATGTATGCCTTACGTATTAGAAATTATAATACAGCCAATGTTAGTTGGTGCAGAGACCTTCATGCTTTGAAATCTTTCCATGTAGAGGAGCAAAGACATTGAAGATCTTGAAGATAAGGTCTCATTTAATATTCATCAGAATGTTTGTAATGCAGATATATTTTATCTGATATAAAGTATAATCAAATTGATACTAAGATTTATTTGCCCTATCCATTGAACTTGTAGGTTGAATAATTTATACTTCAATGTTCTGGTTAAGACTGCAAACAACATAATGATACACACGTTGATTACATAATCAAATTTAACTAATAATTATTCAATTAACTAATATGCATAAGACCCTATCAGCGAGAAGAGAGTTGTTCTGCTGCATTACCTTCTGCAGAATCTCAATTATCCAGAAACGACGGCAAATCCTTATCCTAATAAAAAAGATTATAGTATTGCAATTTTCATTGATTACTGTTAATAAGACAACATTTGGTAATTGTAAAACCTGCATTTGGTTGCGTCCAACTCTTTCTTTCGGCTTTGATATTAAATTAGACAACACTATCTAGCTAAAAATGATTAATTATGACTTCATCCAAATACTTGGCACATTTATCTGTAGCTAAAGGTGCCATTTTCAATCTCTATGTCTAATTGTGTGAAGAAAAAACGACGGATGGCCTAAGAGCCTTTCATGCAACCATGCAATGACACGAAGCTCTTACACGATTTCTGAGAGCCTTGAAGATTGTTTGCCTTATAATTTCTGTGTAGTGATTATGTCAATAATAATAACATAATTTCGAAGATAATATGAAACTAATGAGCTCACTGTGAAGTTTAATGGATATTGCAGGCCTTGAGATTAATGCGTGATACCATATAACAATATAATATATAGGAAGTTTAGTCGGAAAGTTTACGTGCAAGTTGATTGATTGTTTCTGCTTGGCCTTTGTCTAGAGGAAATATGTTTGGTGACAGCAAGGTGCCTCTTCCTACGTAAACCGATACTTAATTTGTTTTAATAAGGATTAATTTGGTATAACAATTGGTATAAGAGATAAGGTGTCATTGTATATGGAAAGATGACCGGGACTCTGTGTCCCCAGTCTGGACTTACATGATTGGTTGTTCTTCACATTGAGGGCTTTAATGTCAACACACAATTAAGAATTGTTTAATTTATTAATTAAGGTTATATTTCTTATGAAGTGAAAGGTAATTACGTTGAAAAGACATGAATAGTTATCTATCCAATTTTGTTGATTATAATACAAAGGATGCGTGCAACATATAAGCCACCCCCGCAAGAAGCTGCCAAGAAAGCAAGGAAACTTGAGTTGGAAACCTTTGTGGAATTACGTGTGCAGTATGTAGAAAGTTGGTGAGAGTGATTGGTATTTGTTTATGAAGATAAGATGGTGATTAATAATAATTCTCCATTTTAATAATAGTCTGTTTTTTCTAGTATTTTATGCTTAATCTGTCGCTACATTGTTCATCAAGTCATATATAATGATCAATTAAGTCTCATTGGCAAATCAAACTCGCAGAGAAAAGTCTTCTTACCTTTAATATTCATCAGAAAAGATGATGCAATCTGAGCTTCTTCTGCCCTTCTGGCCATACCAAAATGTAATCAACTCACCTTTGGACCAATTTGAATACAACGACGTCAACATGGGAAGCTCTGACTTCTCTTCTCCGTTCATGGCCTCCGATGAATTTTCCGAAACTTCTTCATTTCCCTTTGCAACCATGTTCTCTGGTGACTTTGAACAACTTGCAGATTGTGATCATCTCCTGCAAGTCACATCATCAGTGGAGGAATTTCCAATGGACTTCGGAGGGTTTGAGCCTAATTATTTGATTGGTGATATAGAAGGCATGTATGCCTGTTTGGAAAGGAGTGAGGGGAGCACCCTTCCATCACAGCAATTTTCTATTGAAGGAAATGATGTGTGGAGCCCTAACTCATTAATGACATCTGAAGCATCATCCATGGATGTGACCTCTATCCAACAATCACTGACCCTGCCTCGGGAAGAGATGGAAATCGATAACGAATTGAGTATTCGTCATCTGCTCAAGGCATACGGCGAAGCCATGGAGATGGGACAGAGGGAGCTAGAGGAGGTAATCCTGAGATGCCTTAGTGAGAAAGTCAACCCACTTGGTCAATCTTTGGAGCGCCTTGCATTCAACTTATGCCAAGAAGTTGATGATCAGCAAGGCGATTATCTGAAACAAGAATCCTGCAAGAATTTCGAGGCTGCATTGAACCTGTTCTACCAAAGCATCCCCGATGGGAGGTTTGCGCACTATGCAGCAAACACAGCGATCCTCGAGGCTATCCCGGAGGATGCAGAGACAGTTCACATAGTGGACTTTGACATGGGAGAAGGGGTTCAATTGTCTCAGCTGATTGAGGCCGTGGCACAGAGACACAAAACACTAAAAGTCACAGCAATTAAATGGGATGTGGAAGAGACTGAAGACGGTGCTCCTCCACAGTGGAGATTTGAGGAGACAAAAAGGCAACTGCAGCATCATGCAAGATCTTTTGGCCTAAACTTGAAAGTGGAGGAGATAGCAATTAAGGATTTGGTGAGTGAAGTAAAGAAAGCAAACAAGAGGGGTGGAGGCAGAGAATTTCTAGCATTCAACTGTATGGCGGGGCTGCCCCACATGAGGAGAAGAAGAAGCAGAGGGCTTATCTTGGAGTTTCTACGGCTAGCCAAGGATTTGTTAGCCAGTTCTGCCAACTACAAGACTAGTAACAGAGGGATTATAACTTTTGGTGATGGAGATGCTTGTGCAAAGCTCGGGAACGGTTCGAGTTTCAGTTCATTCTTTGATGGGTATCTGGCTCATTACCAAGCCTTGTTAGAGTCTATCGAGTCGAATTTCCCGAGTCATCTAGCAGAAGCAAGAATGGTGATAGAGCTGATGTTTGTGGCACCTTATGTCTCTTCTCAGGCTTTGTTCCAGAAGTGGAACGAAGTAAGAGAAGAGTGCCATCTTCAACCGTGGTTTGGGCTGGAGGGTAAGAGACTGAGCAGAGAAAGTCTGATGGAAGCCAAAGAAATGGTGGGAGAAAGCTCATATGGAGTAAGAATTGGACAGAATGGAAATGAAATGGCCTTGGAATGGGAAGGAACTCCTTTGGTTAGAGTGTCAACCTGGACAACCCAAAGCTAGCAGAAAGCAGATCATTTTTTTCTTTCTTTAAATCTATTTTCAAATTTATTCCAGCAAATGTGTACACTATGCTGAACATACCATAAGATATTTCGTACAGATTGATTACGTTTTATGTTGTAAAAAGATCAACTAAGTTGACTGATTGTTTGCTATAAACTCTACTCTACGAGCCTGGTAAAACTAATATATCATCACAGCCATTTTAGGAACAGTGTTTGTCGATTTTCGTAACAGGAGATGTGCGCAAGTCCTAAATTGTGGAAGTTTTTCGACCATATTCTAGTAGTGCTAGTTTTTAGCCAGTTCACATGCTAACAACTTGGAAGCTTTTAAAAACGACCAATAAGATTCACCACTTACGTCAGTGAATTCTGTCGTCAAAGTTTTGACAAAGCCATATTCTAAATAACTCTAATGTAAGGGAACAGAGATCGAACTAGAGTGCAAGGAGACAAGCACACTGCCTAACTTGACTAACCCACATCTGCAAATTCTTTAGAGAAAATGAGAATTCACTACTGGTTCCGTGGTCCACATGGCCTAACAAAAGTAAATTTAGAAAAAGAAAGAAAATAGCCAGAGAAAGTCAGCAACAAATCATATATAAGCAAAAAGATCAAAGAACACACTTCATTATCATGTCTCAAATTATTATTAGCAGAAATAAACGAGCAATATTTGAAGGTATAAGCATATGAACCCGAATTCGGCAGGAACAGACAGACTGAGCGTTGGATTAACCACAAACGATAATTTTGGACAATCGACGACACTGCTCTAAACATATATCTGGATACACATGAGAATCTGTTTGCTTATATTAACTTGAACTTAAAACTAGATATAGGGTTCAAATTCTAAACATTGCATTCTCATTTGCTTGATTAGCTCAGCAACCGAAATGCCTACTTGAAGTAAATGGAGATCTGCGGGATATCGATATCATTATCTTCTTCATCTTCACACGCCACTACCACATCAAAGTGCTTCCGATATGGAGGCAGCTCTGCCTTAGCCACACCGGTAGCCAAATCCACCATTTTCTTGTCCATGCGGTCCCTATGCCTAGGGAACATGCTGTTATAGAGTAGGCAGCTCCCATAAGAGATACTGTACGCATTCAAGCCCTTTTCTTTGAGCCACTGAAGGAGCTGTTCTAAAGTTGGGCTGTCCTTTATAATCCATCTATCCCATACTGTCCAGCTCATACCTTGGTGCTTGATGACTTTAGGAGGTACTGGTTCAGCCATGGAGAACAGAGGAAGGGCTAGATTGGCAAAGGTGTTTCGGTAGTCCTCCAACTTGTGCCCTCCATCCAGAACCTTGTACAGCTCCAAGCAGACAAGGCCAGTTGCCAGAGCAGTAGATGTTGCAATTGCAGGAATGATTCTCCCTGCAATGAATTTGGCCTTCAGCTTGTCGACTTCAGGGATGCCATAGTTCCTGGCCCTCATATTTGCAAATCCAGCTATTACGTCCATGTGATAGTTTGTGTCATCATCCTGCACATTCAAAACATATGAAAAATTCCCTATCAGTTACGGATTCATGATTCTGGGAAAAAAGAAAGGAAAAGGAAAGCTTCTCCCTGTGTTTCACATACTTTTGGCACTTTATTCAAATGGATATGGTAGTCTGATACAACACAGGGATAGTCCTTCCACCCAAGATCTTATCCTTTTTTTTTGGGTATAGAGGTCTTCCCTCCCCAATATCGATAACATTGTTTATATGCTAAGCCAACTAGAATTAGTATTTATCTGTCACGTACTTCTACAAAACAATACGAAAGACCTAACAAGTTTGGAAGGTGCCAACACAGTTGCCCACAAAGCTAGCACGTTTGAAAATATGCAAATGCAATCTTGACCCTATGAAACTTTTAATGAAATCAATTTACAAGACCACTTATCACAAATACACTATGATATAAGGAGGATACTCTATCTTAGGAGCTGCAAGCCTGAAATGAACAAATAAATATGATGTCTAACTAGAAATACTTGGATATACTTTCTACTTAAGGAGAAAAAGATATAAGACAAACCTTCTCAAACTGAATGGGGTTCATCTTGAAGGCAGGTGGCAGCTGCTCCTTGCATTTTTCTAACTTCACAATTAACTCATTGATGACCACAGCATCATCAATTGATGCCGGTAAAACGTTTGTAGCTTTCTCATCTGTCACAATCTTCACATCTTTTTTGGGCTGAAAATCGGGTACTATCACTTTGTTAACAGCATCAGCAAACTTTGTATGAGACTTGACCCAGTCAGGAATTGGAATGTTAAATGTCTCTGCTCGTAGTATAGATGCTCCCATTATAAATTGAAGGTGGCTGAGATCATCAACAGAGAACTGCAGTGGACGAGGAAAACGCTTGGGGGCAGACCAAAATGGGGTCCCACTACTGGTTTTAGCATCCTCAGGAAAAGTATATGTTAACTGCTTCACACGGTTAACAAAGTAGTCCTCAAACCTGGTTCCATTCAAAACAAGTGATTAGATACACGATAGAAGGCTATGATAAAAATGAAAATATAATAAATTCAGCAAAACAATAGCAGTACTTTAGACGGGCCCAGCTTATGCAATCTTGGAATGTCTCACATCTCTCCTTGTCCAGGCATTCAATGACACTTTCCAAGTTGTTCCTGGCCTGAGCATCACCAGCATTCATCATCGCAGTAGTGTATTCAGCAGGATTGGTCAGATAGGCATTTACTTCAGCTGGCACCTTCTCAAGTAAACCCTCAAACTCAGATCGAGCCCATGTCAAACAGTGGTCAATGTTGTGAGGGAATGAATGAACTGTGCACATGGGTGCTTGTTTTTCAGGTGGGTCCCGTGAAGCTCCATAATTTTCAGTCAGGTGAGGAACGACCATCTGCGTGTTGCACTTGGCACCTAGTGTTCCTGATTCCAAAAGTGGCTTCTGGAAATACAAGCATCTTTGGTCGATGTAAAGCCTTGCATTCACATTATCTAGAGCATTGATAACAACATCCAAATTCTCCCAAAAAGTATCATCAAACACATTTTCAGTATCGGGGCTTGCACGATTCTGCAGAGCTTCAATGTTCAAACGACCATTAATCAATGCAGCAGCAGAGGCAGCTACTGTTGATTTAGCCTGCCCAATGTTCCAATCTCGGAAGAGAAATTGCCTACTAAGGTTACTCTTCTCAATGACATCATCATCCGTAATCGTTAACTTCCCTTCTTTTCCACAAGAGACACCCATTAATGCTAAATTCTTCAAAAACTCACATCCTAGTGCACCCGATCCGACAGTAAACATTTTTGAATCCTCCAGCTTTTTCTGAAGCTTGGCTCCAAATACTGAAATTTGTGCATCATAACGGCTGTTTAAAGGCTTCAAATCACTAGGATCCAAGGTTTCCGACGGAAGGGACTCAACTGAATCGAAGTAGAAAAACTGTCCACAAGGCAATTAAAAATATGAGATTAATTATAATAATATTAACCTCATTCTATTAAGACTAGGTTAAAGATTCACAACAAAAAGGCAGTGCCAATCAGTTTTGCAAAGAAAATTCACGTATGGTTGTGACATCAAGTATACTGAATTTTAGTAATTACCTGGAAAAGAGGATGAAACTTCGCAGAACAGGCCTTCACAACTTCCTGTCCAACAATACCACCAAACATTGCAGCCATTGGACTCAGCACAGCCCTAGCACCAAATGCAAAATGACGAAGAATCTTGTGGTCAATCTCTTCAAGCCTCCCATCCGCTAAGCTATCATTGATGTTAGTTACCAATGATATTAACTTTTTAGCATCATCATCTGATCCAGCTACAGGGAAACGCCCCAACTCTGATATGAACTTATCTAGTGCCTGAAATGCCAAGTGTAGGAGAGGTGGACGATCAAACTTGGAGAAGTCAATCAGAAGGAAATCACCAGGGTCCTTGAGTGCTTCCCGCAGAGGCTTAAAGTTCAAAACCTTGGGTTGCTTCACCTGTGTGACTATACCACCCTTCTCGTATGCTGCAAAATTTGTAGTGTCCTCTTCAATTGTGAATGAGTACGGTCTTGCATTCTTAATCTTCCTCGGCTTTCCATCATTCAACTCAGTCATTCCATGGACTTCAGTGAACACAACCAAATCACCATCCTGGAACTCAAGCCTCTCATCATCAACACATGCTATGAGAGCAGGGTTGTCGTTGCTAATTGATGCGATAATGCCTGTATGTGGATCCTCACCGTCAACATCAAGAACAGTGAACTCAGGGCCAAAGTCACAAAACACACTGCCAAAAAGGCCCCGTACTTCTGATTTTATAAAAGAGATGGGAGGTTGATGATTATGGCAGTAATCATTGAATTCAATTGCTTTCTCTAAGCTGATATCAGTGAAAACTACAGCCTGCAGAAGTTCAAACACAAAGCTAAATACCGTTGATTACTGAATAAATGTAAGCATATGAAACAACATACATACAACTATCAGCATTCTTCTAAATTCTGACAGGATAATTCACATAATCAGAATTCAGGTTAGTAGCAATATCATCACATGTTCATGCCAATGCACCTCTTCCCAAAAATAAAAACAAGTCCATCTATTATTATTTGTTAGTGGACAAAACACAACTATACGGGAAGAAAACCATTCTAACTTAAAAGTTTTGAACTTCAAAAGTGAAATTGTTAAAAAGGGAGCAGATAATCAAAGATATGCCTTAAGCAAAACATATGATATTCAAGAACATTCGCTTCACTTGATTATAAAAATATAAATTAAAAATGAATCAAAAACCTCTAAATTAAAAGTTACCAACATGCAACAAAAGAATTAACAAAGACGGAAAGGAAACAGTACCTGGAAATCAGAAAGTTGCTCTTTGGTCAGTTCAGTTGTTAAAGTCGAAATGACCACAGCATTATTTAATTCTTGTAATTTTTGGACACAAGCGAGGGCCCGATTCTTTCCAATATCAGCCTCAGAGAAAAAGAAGTTGCTTGACAAGTCCCACAGCTCAACAACTCCATCATCATGCAAGGTCACAGACTTGACACCGGCAAGAACAAGGTTCTTTGCTGCAACAAAGACAGCTCTCATTACATAAACCACAGACTTACTAATTACTTGTACCACCATAATTCCTATTACAAACAATCTAACATGTAATTGCAAACTGCTCTCTTTGAGCTCTTGATGAGTATAGCATGCAAGAAACGGATGTTTCATTCACAGCATTCTCATACATGATCAGGTTATTCACGTCTAACCCACAAATGGAAAACGCAAGTCAATAATAAACAAAATATATTTATACGCATCCCATCCATATTCTCAGATACTATCAGAACAAATTAAATCCACTAGAGCTACAAAACATTGTTATAACAACCAGACGAAACCCAATGTTTTTCACATACCAATCTCAGCGCCAAGTCCCTGCAGCCCAGAGACGAGAATGTTGGAGGCAAACAGCCTGCGCATAGTTTCCCGGCCGTACACGGCGAGCTGTCGGCTGTGGAGATCCTCATCGATGTCATTCGAGTTCCCATTGCCCAATGCCATGATCGGCACTTTGACGTCCTTGCTACTGTTGTTGCTGTTGTCAATGGTGGTATTGTTTTTGTAGTCGTTGCTCTTAGAATCGTCTGTGTTTGCAGCCGCGCGAAGCTTCTTGATCGGAGATTCGGTGGAGTAGTTTGGTTCCCCTTCTTCTTTTACTACAACCTCTCCGCCCACTTCTCTCTTTCTAGGAAGCATATAGTGCGATGAACTGCCGAAACACCAAAACCTCATTATCAGTCTCAGACTCTCAGACTCTACACTTTAAACCAAACCCTAACCCAGTTTTCGGTTAATTAAACCGAACTTGTTCTATATGATTTCACACTTAAGTTTATATTCAAATAAATAAGATCGGATTAAACGCCTAGATTAGCTGTTTGCTTTTATTTCTCTGAACAGGAAAACACCAGAAAAACAATAGAATTCAGAAAAAATATTAACATTTCTATCGTATTTTAATTTTCCCCGAAACCAAACAGAGGCTAAACACTGATCTAATACCTATTGATTCTAAACCTTCGTATGCAGATCGATGAGATGTAATAAAGTGAAAAAGAAAATCATAGAGTGAAGCAAGGAAGATACCAAGACGAACTGTGACAAAGAAGCGAAGGAAGCGATGGTAAAGATTTGAGAGAGGTAGCGTCGTTTGCAGGTTTTGTTAGGGTTTCAGCTGAGAGATGCGATGGTCCTGAGGTCGCGGTTCATCTCTCTTTGTAGAGAGACAGAGAGAGAGAGAGAGAGAGTGAAAGAAAGAGAGACGAGTTGTGGGCCGAGATACGTGGGATTTGGATTGGGGTAGAAATGATGTCCTTCGCGGGCTGTTTGGATGTGGGAATTAGTGTATTCTAGTCAGGGATTGTCTTATATTCGGCTTACTCTCGAAACCCACCATCGAACATCTCGCTCGCTCGTCAATGGGGTCAAAAACAGAAAAAATGTTGTTCAAATTCAATTGGACCGGCTGCAGAGATTACCAATTTCATTTTTGCTTTTGTCCTTGATTTTATTTTATTTTGGGTCAAAAGTTTTGTCCTTGATTCTTGGTACTCACGGATAAGACCTTTGTTGGACACGAAAATTTGTGAATTAAAGTTATGCAATGTTAATTTGGAGAAGTTAAGTGGTTTTAAAAACCACAACTTGGAGAAGGGGTTAAGCAAGGTAACCTAATTTTATATTGTTGTTATTGACAAATCATACTCATTTTGGTAATTATGGGTCTCTAAACACTTTTTTATCATACCATGACATGAGAAGAGGTCAATTTTTGTATGTTAATTTTTTTTTTCCAAAATGAGGTTAAGCAAGGTAACCTAATCTTATATTGTTGTTATTGGTACTTGTGGGTCTCTACCATGACATGAGAAAAGAGAGCTCAACTTTTGTATGGTGTTTTTTGTTTTGTTTTTTGTTTTTCCAAAATTAATGAGTAAAAACACCCATTTTTGACAAATCATACTCGTTATCTACATTATATGTTCAATCTAACAAATTGTATAACTTATTAACCCTGCTTATTAACATCTATAAACTCAAAAATGCACGATAAAATGTACTAGAATAAATAATTTTGACAATCTATGATTAGTATGGGTTGTAAGTTTTTTCTTTTTATTTCTAGAAGTTGTAAATGGATCTTAGGTTAACTAAATCATGATCAATTTAGGCTTAATCATCTTTGGATCCTTTAGTTAGTTTCGACAGACCCATACCAATCCATGATTCGTTTAATATGCCTTATAAATTTATTTATTTATTCTTTTTTTTTTTGGGTTTGCGTTGGAACAAGACATGTTAAGTTTGAGCCGCACAAAATGCACAGAAACATCATTCATAAGAGAAAAACGATGGATGAGAAAGATCTAACTTCTTATCACTGTTTGTAGGGTAAACTCACATGAATTATTATAGACAAATTACTTTGTAACTTTTGACTTTGTAAAGAGATTTGCACATATAACCACCACTTTGAAAATTAATGGTGCTAAAATAAATTTGTTTAAAGCAAATCACTTTATGGCACATTTATCAATCCACAATGACAAACCTGTTTTTTAGACTATCCAAATACATTATTACAAAATTCCCACAGTGCACACTATAATCTATATAAAAATTTTATAAAAAATAAAAAATAAAAAATCGTCGACAGCAGGATTCGAACCTGCGCAGGCAAAGCCCAACAGATTTCGAGTCTGTCTCCTTAACCACTCGGACATATCGACGTTCTTGTTGTGTGTTAATGTAAAATGGTATATAACGTAAAAAATTAATTAATTTAATCTATTTCTTACTTAAATTTTCGCGCTATTGATCCAAAGGGGATTTCAGTGTCGGGAGCCCTAAAATCAAAAGCAATCCCTAGATTTGTTCCCACCAATTCTCTTTATTTTGAAAAACTCGGAAGAAGCTCTCGGTTGCGACGAATCTGATTCTCAGAGAAATGGGGGAAGCTTCTGGAAAAATCGATCTTGAGAAGCTGATTTTGTACAGCGACGATCTGGTGGGTTTTTTGAAGGACAAGAAGGACCTGAACAACTTGGAGCATTCTCTCCAACATTCCAAGGCCCTCCGCTCCTCATGTGATGCCGATTTCAACGAAGTTCAGAATTTGCTTCAAGGTTTGTTGATTCATTTAAGCTCTGTTTGTTTCTCGAGATTTCTAGACCCAGAATTCTCAGTTAGTAGCTTATACATTTCCAATTTGAAGTAGCTTAAGGTCGAAATTATGCAAAATGCAGGGTTCAAAACTATTTATGTGGAAATTTTCCCGAGTAAGAAAAAGGGGTGATCTTTAGGTCTAATTTGGGTTTTGTTGGTTGATTCTCTTATTTTCTTTTGATTAATTTGACTTTTCTGGACTTCATTGAGCCATCTGTCAAATGGTGTGAAATTTTCCCAATTTGAATAGTTTCACTTGCATAAATGTTGTTTATAGAGATAGTAGATTGCTGATGTTGTATGTGAGTATGTGCATTGACAAGTTCTTAAATGAAGCAGACTATGAGAAAAAGGTAGATGCATGCAAGCAGAAAACTGAGGTGGCATATTCAGAGGTTGTTGCTGATGAAGAAATAGACCTTCTTCAAAGAGAACTTGATGGAGTCATTGAAACAGAAAGTTTGTTTATGGAGGAGTTAAGATAAGTACACATTCAGTTGCATATGCTCTCGCAGATTATTGATTTTAGGATGACTGGCAATGGTTAGTGATTTGGTTCTCTTTTGCTTCAACACAGTGGTCACTGACGAGATTAATGATTTAGAACGCCAAAGGATTGCTCATCAGGAGAAAAGGCGAATTTCAAAGAGACACAAGCAAGATGAGTTCAGAAAACTGTGAGTATTTAGAAGTTTGATGCGAACATTATATGGATTCTTTCTCTTGGAAAAATACTATTCAAAGTTTATGCATTCATCAAATTAGTGGTCACTGCAGTTGTACCGGTCATGAAATGAATTGTTTTGACAATTCATATCCAGTCAATGAAACGTTTTTTCTCTTATCTACAGGAGGGAGCTTTCCATGCTTGCATCTGTCACAAATATTATACCTAAGAGGCTGGAAGATCAGTCAAGTGTTTTGGGCTGTATCCTACTCTTAAAACATCTTATTTATTAAATACACATGCATATTCATTCATTTGTTTGTTCAGTACTGTAATCACCTTGTTTTCCTTAAGCCAAATAATTACAGCTATTGTGGATAGTGATACCAAAACGCATCAGAAGTTTGAATTTGATCTGACAAAGATGACGGCCTTCGAAACATGTAATAGCATTTGGAAGATGATTTCATGATAGATCTTTAACATTTCCTCTTCAGATGACTTGTATAATAACCCATAGTTATTTGCTTCTTTTATGTTGTTCTACGGACTTGATATTGTGTTTTGGAAGTTTTGTAACTTATGATGACACATTGTCAAGCACAGTTTCAACGCTGATTAGTGGGGATGGTGTTGGTGCCTCTTGGAGGCATTTTGGGTTGGTTGTTTACTTATGTTTAAGTGATGTAATGTATTTCTTAGAGAATTTTGATATTTTTGTGAATAAAGCAAATCTACATATATGCTAGTCGATTATTTTATAATGCTAGTGGGCCTGCAATGCTGGACATAGCAAAAGGTGATGCAGAACTTCGTTTATGATTCATACTGAAGTTTCAACCCAGCGAAGTTTTAGTTGTTCCTGGATCCCTTCACCCTAATAGACGCTTGTCCGTTTGAGTCTGCATTTCCAGATGAGTTGATCTTGGGCAGAAGTGATCTGCAAACCTCTGGTTTTGGACTGCCTTTGTAAGCTTTGCAGACATAGCTTACAAAGTTTTGGTAGTCCTGCATCCAGATATGAAGACTTTAATTAGTGTGTGTGCCCATGCGTGCGAGAGATAGGGAAAGAAAGGAGAGAGGGAATTTACATCATAGAGTGGTTGATTATTGACAACAACCCATGGTATATAGGTGTGATGTGGAACAAGATGGTTTGTTTCATTAGCATACTGCAGTATAAGCTGCATACCAATTACAATCACTGTGTTAAATGATTAGAAATAGAGTTTGAATCTGTATATGGATATAAGATTCAACTTGCATGAAGAAAAACAAAACAAAATGCAGTTAAAACCATTTAGTGTTGACCTTTCTCTCTAATCCGCTGTCGTAGCAATCTTGGACAGGTTTCTGATTCATCCTTAGTTTTTGACAACAAGATTTCCATCCTTCTTCTTTCGACTGCTTTCCTTCAATGGTTTGGTTCTCAACACAATGAATCAATTTGAAGTGTTGCTTCTGCATCAGAGTTAAACAGAAAATAACAAAACTACATTTGTGAAGATATATTGTAATCTGCTATCAATCTCTTGGACAAACTGCAGGTTATAAGGGTAGTTATATTCTAAGATATTGAGGTAAAAAAGATGGTTTTACCACATCTGGCCTGCTGTTGATTGCACAGGCTTGTATACTGTTCAAGTAGCATTCATCTGGGCCATGCTGCAGAGTGTGAATTCACCATGTCAGTAATTAACCAAATGCAGTGATACAAAAACATAGAATTATAGAAGCCAAATAAGAAATGAAGAAGATGGGAGATCTTACCTGGCAAACAATGGTGTTGTCAGGTTCTTGAATATGAGCATTTCCGTAGGGAACTAGCCTCAGGTTGACAATGTCTATGAGATCTCTGTCGAATACCTTTATCAGTTCCTTTACAATGAACTCTTTACAGTAGGGGCATAGAGTTTCGTAATACAGAACTAGCTCAACGTTCTCAACTTTTGTAGGAGGAGGCCCTTTAAGTTTTCTGGGTTCCGGAGTAGACTGGACATTAATGCCTTGATCTTCGAAAGAAGAACGAGACGCATAAACAGAGAGGAAGGAAAGTAGAACAAGAAGGGGGATGAACTTGAGAGAATCCATTGTTGAATGCTTATTAGAAGTTGGCTGGCACACTGAAGCTACTACATGTAGCCTGCATATTTATAGCTGCCCCAAGTTCAACTGTACCACCCACTACAGCACCAAGCCGTTTCTCTGCAATAAATTTTAGTGTGGCCACTGACCATAATGCCCTGTTTAACCTTGAGCATGAAAGTGACAGTAAACTGAATCACTTCAAGTTCTTCTCATTTTAGCAAATTGTGTTGAGAGATGCTCTTAAATTCATTTGTTTTGAGTTGAAAATTGGAGGGTGATAATTATACCGAATCTTGGGATCAGCAGAAATTGCTTGTTTGCTTACTGTACCCAGTTGTTGTTTTCTGCACTATCATTTATTCATTTGACTTATCCAACTATATATTTATAGAATGAACTCATGTATTTTGTATGCATACACATGAATGAATATTGCATTATTTAGATAATTAGCAACTCAAACAAGAAAAATTAGTGTGTATTAAACCAAATATAGCCTCTCTCAATGGCTCAAGCTGATCGAATAATTTTTTTTATTAGGTAGGTGATTTCTAACTCCTAAGAGATCATAAATCCGGAAAATCCCTCCCTGTTGAACACAGACAACAATGGGAGTGGAAAATCAGTCATTCAAATCGTTGCATCAATAAAATGCGTTTCGAGTCAGCTTGAGCCAACAATGGGAGTGGAAATCTCTCCCTGTTGAACAAGACAACAATCGTTGCAGCAAGGCATATCTTTATAGATTAAGCAGAAAAATATACTTGTATATCTTGGTCCTTGGAGACATAAGTGAGTTCAAAACGTTTTAGAAGTTGCAGGGTACCTAGAGAATTACTATATTCATAAACTAATTATGGCCTTACAGAGTAAGATTTGGTGTTTTTTTTCAATTATTCTCATGAGATCCAGTCCCCAGTAAAATATGATTAAAACTTTCAGAACCTTCTTTAAGATTTAGTTTTATGTCAGTCTTTTACTGTTTTTTCTTGGATTGTTTCATGCCTTCTGCATTTTACTAAGAGATCGTATAGCTCCATAGAAGAAAGTTTTTATGGGTAGAACCATTGTGTCATATTCATTTTTTAATCAATGAAATTATTATCTGATTGGTGCACCTTCTATCGAATTAAGTGGCTTTTTGAAGGATAGGCATGGACCTGAAAGCTACAAGCTTCACAAGAAAAATATAGAAAATTAGATTGTCATCCTTAATAAATATGGTAAGACAGATAGATAGATTGTTATGTAATTTACTGCCATTGCATCACAAAGCTGTCGTTTTGACAATTAATTTTCTAGAATTTTAATGCATTTGCAATTGATCCACCAATAACCCAGAAAAACAAATATTACCACCACCAAGTAATCTCATTTCCTATACTCGAACATGTGTGCTATTCTGAATGTTAATAGAAATCACTAAATCAGGTAAGCAACCTGAGAAACTAGTTTTCTGTGGCAACCATGAAGCTTTTTATCAGCCGGCGATCGATCTTTTATGCTTGTGGTAAGTGCAGCATGTGTGTGTCACTGTCTACTCTGTCTTTTGCTTCAAATGCACAGATTGGCAGGCCAAGGGTACTTTGTTACCTTTGTAAGCCTTGCATACATAGGCGGCAAAATTTTCATAATCCTGCATTAAGGCTAAAAAATGTTGAGAGTCATATAGTCCTGCATCAAAGCAAAAAAAAAAAAAAAAAAAAAAAACGGAGAGAGAGAGAGAGAGAGATGACCAACATTTCCAATTGGTTGGTTGTTCAGAACCAGCCATGGTAAAAACTTAAGAGGCGGATTGAGGTGCATGGTTTCATTAGCATATTTTTGTTCAATCTGCATACCAGTTAAAACCCTAATCAGTTAATTATTATGCTGATCAGTTACTACTATTAGTTTACTAAATCAAAATGACCTTTGTTCCATTTCCACTTTTGTAGCAATCCAAGATGGGTTTTGAAGGCAACCCCAACGAACTGAAACAAGTTTGCCATTCCTTCTGCCTTCCCTCAATGGCCAGAAATTCTATGCAGTAAATCAAAGCAAAATACTTGTTCTGCATCACAAATTCATTTGGGGGTTTAAGATAATGCAGAGATTTAAATATATTTACCAGCTTAAAGGCCAAAAATAGCACAGCCTCAGCCAACTTAACTACATTAATTAATATAAATATACATTACGCTCCAACATTATGTTATATCTAATTTTGCAGCAAATAGATTGTGTGGGAAGAGAGGGGTCTCACCACATCATGCAAAACATTGATGGCGCATGCTTCCACAGAATTTAGCCTGCACTCATCTGGGCCATGCTGTATAATTTTACAAAATTTAATCATCAAGCAATTAAACATCTCACCGTAATTTTGAAGATTATAGAAAAATAAAATGCATATAACAGTGAGGCTTTAGACTGTCGGTTGTGCATGCAAGTTGTCACAAGATAGAATGTGACTCTCATAAACAAAAACCTGTTTGGTTGCTGAGATTTGATGGAAAAGAAAAGGAACCAAAATATGGGCAAGTTTAATTCATGCAAACAAACTGCAAAACCAATTAAAAAGGTAAAGTTAGAGATGGGACCTGACAAACAGTGGAGTTCTTAGATGAGTTGGTAGATGCCTTTCCCCAAGGAACCAGTCTGAGATTGAGAATGGTGATGAGATTGTTATCAAATATTTGAGCAAGATTTTTGACGATGAAAGTAGCACAAAATGGGCATAGAGTTTCATAGTAAACTGAGAGAGTAACTTTCTGAGCTTCAATCCTAGAAACTCCAAATCTGCCATTTTCTACAGCATCAGATGAAAATGTGGTCAAGAAAATAGAACAGGCAATGAGAGAAGTGAAGAACAGATGAGCAGAAGCCATTGTTGAGTTAGAGATTTGAGAGCCTGCTATGTGCAGAGGCTTCATAGCAGAGCAGTGTGTCTTCCTTTATGTTAGTTGGCTTCAAATCCAACCCAACACGTGAATAAATTTTCAATTTATTATAAACTATTTTGTAGCTGTCCCTTTCAATGTAATTTGCAAAAATGATTGTGAACTCTATTTCCTTTTAAGTCTTTAATTGTGTTTGTCTTGAATAATTTTGGCAAAAGTCATCCAAGCTTTTGTAACTCTTAAGCCTTATCAGAGGTAAATTTCTCTCACAAACTTCAACTTTAGTGAACCAGTAAAAGAACTATTTTGCAAGCACAACCACCCACTGCTGTCAGGTTTGCCATCACTTGGTCACCTCCATCATAAATTCATAATGCTGGCATGAAATGACGAGAACATTTAACGACTTAACATAACAGTTGCATCAATAAAACGCTGCGCATTGAACCTTCTCTGGTGTTTACAAATTACATCAGAGTAGGATATATACTAAATTCTGAGACATGGGATTTGCCAATCTGAGCACTATTAAGTTACAAACTCGCTTCATTCAACTATATCAGATCAACATTATTAGTGAAGCAGCAGCCATGAAAGCTTTGCCTCATCTTAAACCTTTCTGTGCTGGTGCTTCTGATAATGAGAAGAGTTTCTTCCTTCGCTTGCACGACAAACTTGAGGAACCGGTTTTTCTTTCCCCGTTGATTCAATTGTAAAACGGACTGATCTGCAAGCTTCCGGAGGTTGGCCTTTGTAAGCCTTGCATATATAGGCCATAAAATTTTCATAATCCTACATAGAGGAAATTGTTAATGAGGTGACAAAAGAGAAACAAAAATTAAGAGATGAGATCCCAAAGGAAATTAATAAGTTGACAAACCTCTTGAAGTGGTTGATTGTTCACAAGAACCCATGGCACAAATCTAAGTGGGGGTTTAAGCTGAGCAGTTTCCCTACCATATTTTCCTTCAATCTATGTATGCAATATATCACACCCAAATTTCCAATCCATGAAACTTTCAATTCTGAAATAATGAAGCAGTTTTTATATATATGAACAGAAGTGAACTGACCACATTGCCATTTCCACTGTTGTAGCAATCGATAGGGGTAGTGCCTAATCTAGACATTTCAAAACAATTGGCCCATGCACTGTGTCTGCCCTGCAAGCTAAGGCGCTCAACGCAGTGGATGAATGCAAAATGCCGGTTCTGCATTAGAATTTTCTTCAACATATTAGATCAAACACTGATTGTTTTAGGGTCATTTACATGTTTTGAACTACATTGATCATTTAGGTTTTGACCTATGAGTTAAATATGCTTCTTTCTTTTGGGGCATTGAGGAGGAGCTTACCACATCAGGATAGATGGAAATGGTGCAGGCGTCAATTGTGTTGAGCAAACATTCATCTGATCCATGCTGCAAAACCCAAAATAAAGATAATAATAACAAAACAAAAGATGGTAGCTGACTGGTTGTACAGGAAGACACCATAATAACACTGGTCCACAAGAAAGTTAAGCCCCAGATACAGAAAAAGTATATGAAAAAATACCATGCGGCTAGAAACGACGTCGTTTGGGACATGTAAAGAGATAATGTTGTAATTGCTAGTTGGTAGCTAGAACGAGAGGAGGAAATGAAAAGGAAGAACAGAGCAATGGAGGGAGGGGGTTGTTTTTTACCTGGCAGCTGAAGGAGCCGTCGGAGTTGAGCCAAGCGTTGCCCCAGGGGACCAGCCTGAGGTTGATGATGGAGATGAGACCATTCTGGAAGAGCTTGACCAGATGGTTGACTATGAAATCTGCACAATATGGACACAGAGTTTCATAGTAGAGAGCTACTGAAACTTTCTCAGAAGCATTACAGTAAGATGGGATTATCAACAACAACAACAGGAAGAAGAAGAATGTCAACAATTTTCTAAAACCCATTTGACTGCTTCAAACTAAACCAAACTACTTCTCTGCTCTGCATTAGTGCAAGAATAATTCTTGCATTTCAATGCCCATTCATTTGCTCTTAAAGCTGTATATATAAAATCTACAATATACTTACAAGTAAATGTTTCCTTTTAAATTTTGTGGATAAGTGATCTTCAATTGGGGCAGTTGGTTGGGTGGCCTTTCTTTATCAGTGTGTACAGTGTCGGAGGGGAACTTTTTGCATTTTCTATTTTACTTTAATGTCACGGCTACGTGGAGAATTTGTTGTCACGGTTCACATTCACAATGTGAGTTCCAATGCCCAAATGATTTCCAGAGTTACAGGCTTACTCCTAATTTTGCACTTACTGAGTGTAAGCGGTGGCTAAGCCAAGAAAGGAAAAAGAAAAAACTGTGTAGGTCCTTGAGCAACAAAAAAGTGGAGATGATATGTAAGGGCTATACCCTACACTTGGGGAGGGGACCAAGATGCACTATTTTCTTTATGGGGCTACAGAAACACCATCAACAATGGACCAAGCCTTTCCTTCAAAAAGAAAAAAATGGTAATAACATGAGAGAGAAGAAGTTTTAGGGTATTTTAAGATGTGAGTTAGGCCAATTGATTGAGATAGTGTGTCTGCCCCTTGCACGATCCTCCTTCCCGTACACATTAGAGTGATAATACGAGGGAGGGATGTTCAATGTTGTGATAAAGAAAAAAAAACACAGAATGTGTTATAGAAAAATAATAATAAAATAAATAAATAAAAACAAGAATGTGATTTGATAGAATTTGATTCAAAGAATTATTAGGGCCCGAAAATTAGTCATTAGATTTAGCCCAGGATCAAACTTCTCAGGCCAAGCCCAAACTTGAATTACATCCACTTTCAGCAGTCAAGGCTCAAAACCCCTCTCTTTCTCCGTCCCTCTCATCTCCTCCATTTTCAACCTCTGTGTGAACAATAAAACCCAAAAATCTCAAATTTAGAGGTTTCCCAAATTCACACTTCCTCCAATGGCCTCCATCAACTTCAACCCCTTCGAAAGCTGGTTCAAGAAACCGCCAAACCCACTCCCGCCTATCAACCTCCTCTCACTCACAGACTCATTTTTCCACAGAGCCACCCAAACAACAACCTCTCCCAATTTCTCTGCACTCAGTCTCTCAAACCTCTTCAAGGGCCCTCCAAAACCCGACCCGAAAACCCCATCCGAACCCGAGAAACCGGGACCCTACACCGAGATGCTGGAGCAGTACTTCTGGGAATGCGAGAACGCACCAGATTACAGGCACGCCCCAGAAGTCGATAAGATACTGAGCGAAGACCCAATATTCGAAAAGAAAGAGAACCCAACTGAGGAGGAGCTCAGAGAGAACGAGAAGTTCTGGAAGGAGTTCAGGGAGAGCCCAGTTGTGCAGTTCTTGGCTCGAGCTGAGCAGATTGCCGAGAAGATCAACGAGATGGAGCTCAAAGAGAATGACAGGCCGTACAGGGATGAAGATAAGAAACTGTGGCAGGCTGTGCCGAATGTTATTGGGCCGGACGGAAGACCCATGCCCAGGAAGGCCATAAAGACGAGGGAAGAGTCTGATGACAAGTTCTGGGATTTTACAAGGCAGTTCTTTTTTGGGCTTTGGGGGTTCCGCCAGAGGCCTTACCCGCCCGCCCGGCCTATCGATGTTGCTCAAGCAGTTGGGTATAAGAAGCTTGAGAAGCGCTACTATGACTGTAAGTTTGTGTGATTAAAGCTTTGTGGTTAAAAAGCATGAACCTTTGAAGCATGTGTGTTTTTAGTTTGGTTTAGCTGTATAGTCTAGTGAGTTTATGAAAATGACTTTCTGGTCTTGCTTAAACCTTCTGATTGTTTAATTGTTAGCTTTTGGAATTGGCTAATTGTATTTTAATCACAACTCATTTGCTTCTAATTAAGTGCTGCTGTTTTCATTCACTTACTACTGAGATTCTTTGTGGTTTGACGTGTGTTGAAGTAATACATCATACTTCTATTGTTTTGTTAACCACTGATTCTTCTACTCAAACTCCTTACTGACATTCTGCATGTGTATTGGACAGGATGCATTGTGTGATGTTTGTTTGATTGTTATTCTGCATGTATTGTTCATAATATTGATGTTATATGGTTTTTATAGTTATCATGAGAAGTGGTGGATGGTACTATAAGGACCGGTTGGGCCGAACAAGAGGTCCATTGGAGCTTATAACTCTTAAAACGGCTTGGGGTGCTGGGATTATTGACAAAGATACATTCATTTGGGGTGAGGACATGGATGAATGGGTTCCTATTCACATGGTTTATGGGTTGGAACCTGCTATTGCCACTTGGGAAGGTCTGCTTGTTTCCTTTTTCTCCCAACATCCATTTTGTATAATTTAAAATTTTTATGACTGATAGTAGTGTAATAATCTAATTCTGTGTTTTCAACAAATTGATTCTTGGCTTGCTGATCTTCAGTTAGACTTGGGGCTGCTGCAACTGCTTTTATTCACAAACTACAAAAAGGAATTCCTCCTTGGGTTCCACTCAAGGGACATGAGAAAAAAACCTATAAGCAGCTACAAGAGGAGGCTATAGAAAGCAAGAGACGAGACTTAGCAGTACTTGAAGCTAACGATGGTGTTTGGCCAGGCGTTAGAATTCCGAGTCATGCTCTATTTCTTTGGGCTAGTGGCTCTGAACTGACAACAATTTTGGAAGAGGATCACATGCCGAACAAGTACATTCCAAAAGATCTTAGGTATGCAGTAGCAGTAGCAGTAGCATTTGGTGACTGATGTCTTGCAATGTAAAATCATAAGTAAATTTTCTCGTCTCTATCTAAGTATCGTCTGTTTGTGAGCAGAATTGAATTGTCTAAAGCTATCCCTGGGTTAAGGCCATGGGAGGTTCTAAGTGTGGAACAAGCAATGGATCAGATAACATACGAGGGAGAGTGGTACCGCGAACCTCTTGGCACCTACACGACAGGTCCTCCATACATTCGACATTGGAATATGGATGTCAAGGTACAGAATTCCTTCTTAAATCAGTTGTGGGTAAATCGTTAGTTTCCTTGAGTTCAATGATTATGTTCAACTTCAACTAACAATTGTTAAACTAAAGATCACGCACTATCAATTTGAAAGAAAAACCTTATTGCCTGTTGCTAACTAAATTGGTTGTGTTATGTAAGTTTTCTTTATTTTTTAGAATTTTGAATCCTGGTTTTTGTAACTGGAGTATTTCTCTAATAAACTTCCATCAGTCAATCACCCAAGGAAGCGAAACGGATATAATGTTTTGTGAAAATATGCTATGGGGATTTGTTTGCATATTAGTTCCTCAACCTCTTTGGACATTTTGCATAAAATTCCCATCTTTAGGGATGTGCATGTACTTCTATTAAAACCTTTCTCTGTGTGTTTGTGTGTGCTCGCAGAGACTCTATAGGATTTTTGCCAACCTAAGCACCCGAGTCTACCTGAAAATGGAGAGAACAATTCCTGGTTTCGATAAAATAATGGAGAAAGTTCAAGCTGATGCTAATGCAAGGTATGCCAGACGTAAGGCGAGAAGAGAGGCAGAGAAGAAAGCCGCGTTGGAAAGATCCTTGGGAGTTCAAAGTAATCCTTAACTTCAAAAGCCCACCTTCACTTCATGGTGATAGCTTTGAGAATATACTCGTGAATGCATGGGAGGATGGTAAGGTTAGATATGAAAAGAGACTCTCTTCGTTTTGTGCTGCCAAAGTCCTCTTTCACTCTGAGTCGATTGTACCTACAGCCATCTAGTTTCAATTTTGTAATAAACCCTGTATCAAATTTTTTTCTCTTTGTATCAAACCATTTTTAACATGGAAAGTATGTGATCTTTCTGTTAACTCAATGTCAAGTTAAGTGAATTGTCTATTTATCTATTTGCAATTGAAATTTGATTCGTAATTGAATATTTGGGTTGGGAGAACACTTAACCCAAATATTCAATTATGCAAAAGGACCTCAACTTGGGGCAGACTGCAGCAATGGTGTTTTTCTTTTCTTTCTGCAATTTTCATAGGGGTTAACGCTTTGCAGAGTCTATGGCCTTCAACTTTGGTGCTCAAATCAAATCCGACAAGAAATGTTGCCCAACCGACCTTATTTGGGGATACGCCATGTAATGCAAATTGTGACACGTGGTTTCTCTGGATTGGCTTTTTTTTCAGTGAGACATCCTTTACGATGAACGTGTAACAAAACCATAGCTTGTCATGAAAAGACTCTGCTTTGGACGAGGACGCTTGTCCCCTTTACATAAGATGCGCCTGCTTTGCCCCATACCATGTAGCATCTGCGCAAAGGAACAGAGAGAGAGAGAGAGAGAGAGAGAGAGAGAGAGAGAGATTTTGTAAACCCTAAAGATCAGAAAGAGAGAGAGAGAGAGAGAGATAGATATTTGTAAACCCCAAAGATCAGAAAAAGAGAGAGAGAGAGAGAGAGAGAGAGATGGAGGATGTTATACCAGAATCTGAAAGCTTGTTGCTTCCATTGAATCTGAGCCCAAAAGGAGGTGGTGGAGCCAAAGCTGAAGAAGGCCATCAGGAAGCTAATGGAAGCGAAGGCAGGGAAACTGGAGGTGAAGACAGAGAAGTTGAAAAAGAGAAGGCAAGCATGAACGGAGGAGATGAAGGTAAAGATGAAGAGAAAGGAGGTGGGCTTATAACCCATCTCATGTCCATAGTGTCACCAAAGAACACTCCAAAAGCAGGGGAAGTGGCCAAAAGAAAAGTTGAGTTTGAGGTTGAAGATGATATAGGAAATGGGGGCTTTTCTGATAAGTCAAAGCCAGAGCAAGATGTGGCCTCTGGTAGTGAAAATAATGGTGGAGGGGTTATCTCAAATCTCATCTCCAACTTTTTTAATCAGGGTGATGGTGGTGGAAGAGGAGAGAATGATGAGGTGGACAAAGCAGAGAAAGTGATGAAGGATGTTGGAAATAAGAGAATGAAAATGGTAGAGGAGGAGAAAGGAAAGGTGGAGGGTGGTGGTGGAGGAGGAGGAGGCATCATTGACAACTTTGTCTCTCACTTGCCTACATCTCTTCCAGGTCAGCCCAAGCATTTTACTTTGACATTTTTATCTCTTTTTTGGAATATTATGGCTAATTTTTATGAGGTTTTGAATGTAAATTGACAATATTATCACATGAACTCTATTCTAATTACCAGATGATGCAGCTCCCTCGACTGACGAAGCCTCCATTCTCATTACCTCAATAGTTCGAGACTAAGCAGATGATATAATGTGCCTGCCAACTCTGCAAGTGGCTGGCTTTTTTTTTTTTTTTTTTTTTTCCTTCTTCTTCTTCCTTGTGTGTTTTCACGTAAATTGTTGTTTTTAGTTTTCAGTTTGTATCAAAAGCTCTATTGGTACTTCTGTTAAAATCTCTATCGGTTTCTTCATTTTCACTTTGGCACATGTCGTGGGCAAAGCCCAAGTAGCCCCAATAGCATCATCATGAAGTAAGCCCAAAAGTTGAGATTTAACTACACTTGATTCAAATGGGCCCAATCCAAACTCTGCATTTTTTGGGTTATTGACCCACAACAAAAAGTTTTTTATTTTTTCTTTTGGTTTTTTTTTGTGCCGAGTTTGGTTTGAGATTGGATGATGAATTATTTATTGAGTGGCAGTGGGTGAGATGTCATGGAGTGCAGTTGAAGACCACAAAAACCAGAAGCTGTTGCATGGCACATGCTTCAGTCCCTCCACTACTAGCAGTGCCAAAAGGATTAAGTGACCAAAGAAAGCTATATGGCCTTTTGGACCCTTTGGTTACACATTTTACTCTCTTCTAAATATCTTCTTTTTAACTTTATAGCGCCAACAGAGTTTAGACCAATAAAAAAAAGTCTTATAGACTAGTAATTTTATATTTAAATTCTTATGACATCTTGATATAGTGTGTGTATACACGAGTGTGAGAAATTCCCCTTATCTTGTAATTTAAACTATCGCTTGTAATTATATAATATATAAAAAACCTTATGTTACATGGCATTTATTTACACAAAACTACCTACTTATTAATCTTACAGATAACATCACCGTTGGACCAATTAAAAAGAAAAAAACAAGTGTAGAGGCACAAACTAGATGGCATTGATAGAAAATCCAACTAACCGTTTGACTAGGGACCCATACACTACCTTCCTCCAATACGAGAAAAATGAGAATCTTGGGAACCAAGGATATGTGGGGAAAGCAAAAATCCAAAAGCAACTCTCCTACTCATTGTCCCTTTCTTCCCAATAAAGATTTGTCATTTCCGCCATTAAATTATCAAATTTAGTTACTGTTACAGTTCACTATTCTTTGATCAAATGGGATTTGCCCAAATTAAGTTTCTTAGAATCCCATCCACAAAATGTTTAAACGTAGCTTAGACTTTTACACCTACTTTCTCAATTTGGGTAAAATCCCATCTGTTATACAAAATGGAACCAATACGTATTGCCAATTTTAGGCCTAGATCCTATATGGTTGATCAGATTGACATTGGAAGCAAAGTTCAATTGGGATGAAACTATAGGCCCTAGGTTTAAAATGTGTAATGGTCCAATCAGAGTGCAACAAAGTTCTCTGTCTTGATGAGTGTTTTTTAGTGCTATGTCTATATGCGTTTTGTTGTTTTGCCATGATATTATTAGTATTTTAGCCAGGGGAAGTTGGGACTAAACTGAAAATTCCAACATATAAAATGGAGAGCAGAAGGGGAAGGAATAGGAGCCATGTAAAGATGATGGGTTGGAGAACCTGGATGTGCTTCAAGCGATCCTTCCTCCTCCCAACTAAGTGCTTTCTTCTCAAGCTTACTTCACGGTCAAGAAACAAAGCCAAAGGTAAGTTCAAGTTTCACACAATCCAATTGCACAAAACACACACTCTGTCTCTCTCTTCTCTGTCAACCCTTTTCTGAGATGTGGCAGAAATTGCAGGAAATGGGCATGGATTGGTGAATCTGTACAAAGACATGGAGTCTTGTGGTGAATATGAAGATATCAGAGTGATGTGGGAGATAATTCACTCTTCTCCACAGAAAACAAACAGCAGTAATTGTAGGAAGAGGTCTTCCTCTCATTGGAGATTCTGTCTTCAGCCTACTTGAATTTTGTCGTTCTTTCTTAAGCAGTTAGCTTTAGTTTAAGATCTCTCACAGCTTTGATTATGCAGGATGTGAGATACCAGTATCTGAGTGAGCATAGATAAGTTGCTCTGGATTTTTCATTTTTAGCGTGTGTGGAGCACAATTATACTTTTTAGTTTAAGAACATCAGAATGAGAGTATTTCAAATAAGCATTTGGCAACATCCACTTAATCATAATAGAACATAATTTGTATACATAACCATAGGATTGCTAAATTCTGAACTACAAAGCCTTTGACATGATAGGAGGTCAAGAAGTTTGCCTAATCCAAGTCGCTTTTACTATCAAATATCACACCTGCAATGAACCTTTCACTAGACAAGTTTGAAGCAATCGATCCCTTCAATCAGCGATTTTGCGCAGCAGTAAGTTTGTTCTGACATGTCGAAGGCAGCTATCTGAGTTCGCACTCTTATCAGCTTCCTAAATAATTATACATAATTCTGGAGAGAGATCACTCCAAGACAATTTAAGCTCCCTCATGAAGGAGCGTTTGATCAAAGTGCCACACTCCTGCAAGCCACCAAACAGCTCATTTAGAGTCCATCAAGTAAGAGTGGTGAGGAAACAATTGAGTTAATGGTTACGGCTAATTGAAAGGGAAATATGATGGTAAAGAGTTGAACTATGAAATCTACTTCATACCATGGCCTTTTCCAACCCTCCTCAATTGAGTGACGTAATCAGCTATCTTCTTTATGGCTTCAACCTGTACAATAGATACGATAGTAAGTGATTAGTCAGTGTTATAAGATTAAATAATTGTCAACCACCAGCCTAAACTTAAAATTTAAGTCATTAACAAACAAAACTTATCACCCCAGCTTAGAAAGTTGTAATTTTTCTTATCCGAGTTGGGTATTTATGGGAAAACTGTTCCTTACAGAAACTGTTTTCTTCTGCATTTTTAATTGCTTTCTTCAAAATGAATCTCACTCAAACTAAGAACCCAGTGGCTGTTATGTCTAGTATAGAGCAGAAAATGTGTTTCACCTGCTCAGCCAGAAACTCGGTCTCGACAAAATCTGTCAATTGGGCATCATTGTTATGCTCTGCCACCTATTTTCGATCAGCAACAAAACAAGAATATATCTTAATAAGAAGAATTTTAAACAAATCGAAAGAGTTAAATAGAACCCAGGCACCATGAGCTATGTCCTCAAACAAATCTCATATGATAGAGATGCATCACCTTATGCAAGTTTAAGAGCTTTTCATTTGTCAGCTTCTCCAAAGACAATGCTAACTCCATAGCTGCATCAAGGAGTCAATGAAAAACAAGTTATTTAGTTAGGGGACTAATTTCAATCCAAGAAGAAGAAGAAGAAAAACCCCGAACACAGCGCGCTAATAGTAAAAGCAAATCTTGGTCAATCACAAGAAATTATCAAGAATATAGAGATGTTGGCAAAGCAAATAAAAACAAATAAGCATGTAGAAGATATAAAAGTTTACAATCTTACCATACAATGCATCTCCCTTCTCTGCATGATCAAACTCTGAAGGGGGCTCTATTATAGAGTGTAGTTTTACTCTTCCACCTCGTTTGTTCTGAGCATAATTGATAATAATACCATCAGATCTCCAAAACAAGACCAAAACAAACATAAATAAAACTTGTATCTTCTTCATGAGGAAAGTAAACAAGACTGCAGAGTATTGGGATTAACTTATACCTGATATGTCATGAACTTTTCAGCATGCTCTCTTTCTTCCTCACTTGATTCCTTGAAAAACCTGATTGCAACATAACCAATTGACCATGGATTAATTAAATTCAATAAAAAAAATATATTTATAAAAAAAACCCTTATGCAGAGGGTTATTTTGGGATTTGTATTTACTTGGCAAGGCCCTTGAGAGCAATATTGTCTCTGTCAAAGTATGCAAACAGGGCATGGTACACATAAGACACATTGTATTCCACACTGTGACACAAAAACAAAAGCACATAATTATCATCAGAACAAAAAGCAACGTTTAAAATTAAAATTAAAATTCCAACAAGAAGAAAGATACACACTTGATCTGCTCGTTGATTGCAGCTTCAGAGTCATCTGCGTAACGCTGACGAGCAAGAGATAGCAGAGGGGACACAGGAACAACAAAAGCATCGCTCTTGACCTCTTCAAACGGCTCAAACACCACCCCAGTCAGCGTCGCTGTCTTCGTCTCGGTTGACGCGGAAACCGCAAACTTGTTGAGCTTCCTCTGCTCACGGAAACTTAGAGAAAAAGCACGGCTCAGATCAGAGGAGGAAGATCCAGCCTTTGAGCACAGCAAGAGGCTGCTCATAGCACCATCCCCTTGCTTGTTTGGGATGGAAAATGTTGAAATCAGCCTCAAAGACATTGTTTTTTTTAAATCTAAAATCCGATCAGCTGAAATGGGTTTCGAAAAGCAGAGATTTTTTTAGCAAGAATCTGGACTGGAAATTGGAGAAGAGGAATTGGTTGAGAGGCTTTGAGGAGGCTTGAGGAGATATATAGCGAAATGGTGGAAAGCCAGCTGGCATGGGCTTTATTGTGGACCGTTGGATTGGAAATTACGTAGATGGTTGAGATCATAACACCTGTTTAGGCGTGTGGCCACCTCGTGGTGCTCTATCCATTACCGCAAATATCGTGGAATCTACCATCAAATCCGTTCCACGTTGCAATCTTAGCATGCTAAATAATTTGTCTTTTTGACGATATTTTTCTCACTCCCTCGAGTGTCGTATATAGACTTACTCGCGATATCGGTCACCCAAACTGTACGGAAAGGACATGTTCGTAAAATGAGAGACTTTTTATGGGCGAGTAACCTACTTGGTATGGTGAGCTTCGAAAAGCTTCTAGTCCGTGACCAAATAGTTGACGGCTCCTTTTGAAAAGTATGAGATGTAGAAAAAGCTCGAAGCTTCTGTACAGAAAAATGTAAATAAAAATAATTTAAAATTTCAATTAAAAGGGTAGTTGAGTAATCAGGTCTAATATAATTTTAGATTTTTGGAGGGACATTGACAGTATACATGGATTTGGGTGGGCAAGGAAATTAATTGGGTGTCCCACGTTTTGCTTGTTTTGTTAATGGGCCAAAACCCAGCTTGTAGATCCGTGGACGTTGGTTATGATTGGACTGATTTTAATTTTATTTTTTTCTAGGCTCGTCCAGTCCAGGTCACAATTGCCTGCTACACTACTCTAATCAGGGGTGAACCATGTCAAATGAAATGGGTGCGTATACAATATTTGGTGATGTTAGGTTACTGGAGGTCTTTTGAGAACGGGTGGAGGGTTCAATTTTCTTAAGCTTTCATTGGACACAAAACGCAGATGGATGAAATGAGCTGTTGAGGAGTTGAATGAGATGCAAAATCTTCAAAATTTATGAGGAAAAGGTGCATGTCCTAATGGAAAATTGGTCATGGAAGACATTTTATTATACTCTTCGGCATCGTTTAGTTGGCTGGTCTGAAAAAACATTTTACTAAACTTTAACCCTTTTATTTTGGATCTCAATCGTAAACTCATGTTCCGGTCCGGAAACACATTAACGCTCACTAAAAACCGGCCACCTCTAATTAGACTTGTCATATCCAAGTTAGTCCACCAAACGAGTGCTTTCAAGTTTGCCACATAACTCAGGCCAAGAGGCCAAAAGGCTCTGGACAACATCAGAAAACAAGCATACCAATGAGTTACGCAAGGAATCTGCAAAAATGAACAACATGCATATCAGACATATCAGCTTTGTCTGATATGGAATGAGGAACCTTCACGTTAAACATTAATGTCGACACCATGCATATGTATGATGGATGTGTGACTATATATATTGAGGGATTGAAGGATGGTGTCGACATTAAGGACATACTGAGAGCTTTCATTGAGGGATTTCTGTTTATTTAAAAGGGTATCTTTGTAAAGCTCACTCCGCATTGTATTTCGTTAATTCAAACCGTCTATTTTTTAAATAATCATTCAAATATCATTTCTACAAAAAATCATTTGAATTCGATATCATTTGACCACTCAATTGAGTTATTGAAATTTTAGTACTTTCTTGAAGCACCGTGTTCATTGATTTTGTAGGACACAATTGGATATTGCAACGGTTTATGATTTCTCTAATTTTTTGCAAAGATGATCTATGAATGTAGACTTAAAAAATAGATGATTTAGATCGTTAAAAAAAATTCGTAGAAGACCCTAAAGAATACCCTTTAAATAAAATTATTTAAAAAATTCCTCAATAAAAAATGAACTAATATATATATATATATATAAGTGTGTGATATACTCTCTCCCTTTCTCCCTTCACAGCAGATAAAGTCATAAACTACGATGGAAGAGTTTTTGTCCGTTTCAGAACCACAAAATGTCTCACAATTTTTGTTTTATTACTCCTCACATAATACATTCTCCACCATAATTTGTCTTGGGCTACTGTCTTTGATCAACTAAGATTTATTATAATTGAATCCCAATACGTACGGTTGTGGAGATGACACGTAGCACTCCCGTGGTAGTTATTATGGGAGCCTCATCAGGGGATTGTTTCCCATTGATTTGAGATTGAATTGAAATGCGAAATTTTTTGAGAGTGATGGAAGCTGATTGTGGTAAGACGGTGTGCATGTGGACACAAACCAGGATTGAAGCTTGTGGATGGCACAAGCATGGCATTTTATTTTGTCCTTAAGCTTATGGATTTGTCTTCCCCTCTGGAACTCACAATTCACTCAATTTTGTGTGAATTTTACAGGGTAATATACCCTAGATAATTCTTATTTCTTTCCCTAATGGTTTGTATTTTCTATCATCTTATTTATGTCGGTCCAAATTCTTTCCTTAGTCATGATTGATAAAGAACATAAACCTTGTAAGGGGTTTGTAGCTCAAGTGGTTAAGAGCATTTATCTTTGCATCCGAGGTCATAGGTTCGATTTTCCTCTCCCCAATATTGTGTGTATAAAAGAAAAAACATAAAACTTCAATATGGTTGCAGTTACTGCAACTCCAAGTTTATAGGAAGAAATGAACTTTGGGGTGTCACTTAATTTACAAACACTCTTTTCAAACGCCTAGTCTAGTCCACTGAAATGGTAACAGAAAAACCAGTTTTACTCTATTTAGGCACATTTTAATATCTCCCAGTTACAAAAACAGGATCTTTTCTGATTCTCATTGATCTCTCAAAGACTCGATTTTGATTACTTTCTCTCTCTCATTCATTCTAATCTTGATATGTGTAAATGTAATTCAGTCTCTTTCTCTCTCTCTCTCTCTCTGCACATTTTATCTTAAATCCTCCCAAAACCAAAACTCTCTCTCTACATGGAGACAACCCAATACTTCTCTTTCAACCAGAAAGCGATCTGCAAACCCCAATTATTCAGTCCCTCTTTTAAACTCTCCTACCCTATTTCCACTCTCCTCCACCACTACCACTGTTCCTCACCATGGCCACTGATGCCTCCCCTGCATTCAGAACCGTTCCTCAACCCCACGACTTCCACCCCGAAATATCGGTATCTCTATCACCCACCCACGACGGCCTTGAGTTCAGGCAGTTCATGATTGCAGGCTCCATAGCTGGCCTAGTTGAGCACATGGCTATGTTCCCAGTAGACACCCTCAAAACCAGGATGCAGGTTTTTGGTGGGTCTTGCTCTGTTCAGCCAATCGGTGTTCGACAAGCCCTCGGATCGATTTTGAAACTTGAAGGCCTTGCAGGTCTCTACCGTGGGATTGGGGCAATGGGACTTGGTGCAGGACCTGCCCATGCTGTTTATTTCTCAGTTTATGAGATGTCCAAGGAGTTTTTCACACGTGGAAATCCAAATAGTTCAGCTGCGCATGCAGTTTCCGGAGTTTTTGCAACTGTTACAAGCGATGCTGTGATCACGCCCATGGATGTTGTGAAGCAGAGGTTGCAGTTGCAGAGCAGCCCTTATAATGGTGTTGCAGATTGTGTGAAGAGGGTTTTGGTGGACGAAGGAGTAGGAGCTTTTTACAAGTCCTATAGGACCACTGTTGTGATGAACGCCCCATTTACTGCTGTGCATTTTGCTACATATGAAGCTGCAAAGAGAGGGCTAATGGAGGTGTCGCCAGAGAGCGCCAGCGACGAGAGGTTGGTGATTCATGCCACTGCTGGGGCAGCTGCTGGGGCTTTGGCTGCTGCTGTCACTACCCCTCTTGATGTTGTGAAAACCCAATTGCAGTGCCAGGTTAGAAGCTTTGTTAATTTGTTGCTTCAGCGTGCAAGTTTTTAATCCAAATGTTAATGGATTTTATTGGGGTTTGAATGCAAAGTCTTGATGTTGTTTGCAAGTAATTCAAAGCATGCCCTGAGCGATTAAGTTTGGGGATTTGCTTTAAGCTAAATTTATTATGAAGTTATGAACCAAACTGTTCTCTTTTCACATAGGGGGTGTGTGGATGTGATAGATTTTCTAGCAGCTCGATAGGGGATGTTATTCGAAGCCTCGTGACGAAGGATGGATATCGAGGGCTTATGAGAGGTTGGGTTCCCAGGATGCTCTTTCATGCTCCTGCAGCTGCAATTTGCTGGTCTACTTATGAAGCATCAAAAAACTTTTTTCAAGAACTCAATGGCAGTGAGAGTTGCAGAACCTGATCAGGTAACATTCAAGGTTGCATATCTGCAGAAACCTCAACTGGGGTTCTCAATTCTCATCCTGGAGCAGCAGCATTTGGAGTTCCACATGCACAAAATCAACTCAGTCCAAGCCCTTGTTCATGTAAAAACAATTATGTAGATATAAATTATCAATCGAAGGGGGAATGATCATTCCCAGCTTCTAACTGCTTGGCAAAAACGAACTATTCTTCATGGATTATATGCTTAGGTGCTTGCTACTCCATCTATTCTATTCTACATATTATAGGTGCAAACACACGAAGTTTTGCGACAAACAAGACAGGAACACAGCTAATCTAGTCAGTGTCACAAATTTAGCCAATTTCATCCGTGTGTTTTTCTCCGTTCCTAAATGTAGTTATTTCCGTCTCAGTTCTGTTAAAATATATTCTTAAACCATTTTTAAATTACTAAAAACTTTAGTTATGTACCAGCACAACTTTTTGAGAATAATATTACTTAAACGGTATGGCAGGGCGCCAGAAATTTACCTACAAGGACACGGTAAAGTACTCGAACCAGAATTGGCCATTGGCCAACATGATCTCTGATCACTGCATCAAACATTAGAAAATGTTCAACCCACCATACAGGAGAAAATATTAACTGGATCAAACCGTTCAACATCCACAGGAAAACATACATGAGTTGATCAAACCAGTTTTCATACAAGCAAAACGGTTCAACAACTTTAACCAACTAAATTACACAATAGTAACCGATGAGCATTATGACCTTTTTTTAAAACTTCTCTACAGTGATGCCGTCTCTAAGAACCTCATACGCCTCTCTATTCCTGGTTCTCTTCAACCCAGCTGTGAAATGGAGCTTTGATCCCTCAGATGTGATACAGGACACATTTACCCATATAATCACCTTTGTCTTCATCCCCTGGATGTCTTCTAGCCTTCCTTTCTTCAAATATCCAGTTACAATGGTGAAGAAACGTAAAACAGATGAATCTCTGTAGCCCACTTCACAGGCTGCCGGTATGTAGACTGTAAGTTTTCCCGTCTCCTCATTAAATTCATAGTTGGTAGCATCACGAGGAAATATTCCTACTGCCATGTCAAAATCCTTTAGAAGCTCAGGCAATGGCTTTTGCATTTTTCCTGTGAAGAGAACACTTACTGTTATTTATAATGCGATGGAAATTTAAGAAAAAAAACAGACCTACACACAGATTAGAAAAACTTAAATAAACTCTTTTCAATCTACTACGCCAACCCAATGACCCAGTTCGCACCAAAAGAGGAGAAAAATAATATAAAACAGTATGAAAGAGTATTAACAGGGATATGACCTAATCTGTACATACATCCTGAAGATAGCAGTTTATATAATCCAAAATCTAGACCATTAAAGCACCACTCCCCCCTCCCTGGCAGCACAAATACAACATATATCACTCAATGTTTTTCTTCCGCCTTGTAAAGTTATGTTATTTCAAGAAACCCCAACAGTAAGACCCATTCTTAAACTCCATTTACGGCATCATCGAAAATCAAGCAAGTCAAATCCACATCAAAAGGGTCATATACTCATATTTACCCTGCTCTGCATTAACCAAGAAACCAATTCAAGCATATGAAAAAACCCTTCAACAACCACATTGCATTTTACAGCTCTGTCACACGCTCACTTTTAATTGCCACTATGATCTATCAAAACCCTGAATCAATTCTACAAATGTCAGAACTTTCTGACTTGCGAAGTCAGTCATATAATAGCATACATTAGGTTAGTGTAAGAGGCAAAGTAACTAAACAGAGTGAGCAGAAAAAACTAACCTTTGAGTTTATTAACCAACCATTTGGTTCCTCCTTCGATGCTAGTTTGCAATGACTAATCATTACACAAACAATGTTAGTATACAAATATGTAATAAAACCCACACAAAAAAGTAACGGAACGAAAACAAAACCCAAATTGGGGAAAGTATTAATCTTGACAATTAATATATATGGAATCAATCATCCTTCAGATTTAATAAAACAAAAATTAAACGAACGAGTAAATCTAATGACGATTACGAAAGTGGGTTACTCAAAGAAAACTCAGATCATACAAAGAAATCGACTTTCAGAACCGAAATCGTTAAGAACAAGAGAACCCTAAGTGGATCCTAAATCACATCAAAAATTCAAAATCAAAACTAATTAAATTGAGATCCAGATGGGCGTAGAAAGAAACGCACGTTTATATCATCCCCGACGGAGGTGAGCTCCTTGTTGGCCTTCTGGCTGAACCAGTAGGAACCCGCCTTGTTCAAAATCTGATCCATGCAAGTTGTTCTCCCTCTGTCTCGGCGATGTGTTGATGGGGTGGAAGGAACCGAGCAGATTGTTTGAGAGAGAACAAGGCTGGCCTCTGCGTCTCAGCCTTGGTTCTGATGACTTGTTCTCAGAAATTCTCTCCCACCTCAGAAATTTCCATTCAATTTCGGACTGCTATCCGCTCGTTCAATATTCTTTTTTGCACGCCAGGTCGTTTCATTCTATACAATAGCGCATATGATAACCTGTGGGCTTTCCCTCATTTGACCGCGCATTACCGTCAAGGGAAACGACTGCCGTTTGTTCTTCATTTTGTTTATTGGTCGAAAATTTGTTCTTCATCTATCTATTATATATACATAAATTATATATTTGTTTTGTTTTCCTATACAATTTCCTTATAACTTATTTTGCTTGGTTACATAAAAGAATTGTGAATCTTTATAGGTTTTGCAATGGTTTGTATGCACTGTTTGTTCTTCTTATACATATTGGCAGAGGTATTGTATTTAAGTTTTTAACTTTTTTTCTTTAATAAATTTTTTAAATATTAATCTTTTAAAAATAGTACAGCCATGCGGCTTTACTATGGTTTTCTTAAAAAAATAGTATATCCGATCGGCTATACTCGGTTTCACATTAGGCCCCAGGCGGGTCCTCTTTTTGTTTATTTATTTATTTATAAATAGTATAGCCGTGAGGCGACACTGGGATATTTTATTTTATTTTACGGTTTTTAAAAAAATAGTATAGCCAAGCGGCGATACTTGGTTTCACACATCTACGGCGAGAGACTAACCCCATTTTTTATAAATAGTATAGCCATCCGGCTTTACTACTGGTTCTTTTCTTTAAAAATAGTATAGTCTTGCGGCTATAATTGGGTTCACACGTGGTCACCTAAACGCTAAACTAGTCCCCTTTTTTCCATAACTAGTATAGCCGCGCGGCTTAACTGTGTTTTTTTTTATAAAAACAGTATCGCCGCGAGGCTATACTTGGTTCCACACGTTGACTCCTAAACGACAGGTGAGTCCTCTTTTTATTTTATTTGTTTATAAATAGTATAGCCGTACGGTGATACCCCGGGTAATTTTTAAATTTTTTTTTAAAACAATATCACCGCGCGGCTATACTCCTTTTTTTTTCAAAATATTATAGCCGTTCAGCTATACTCTTTATATATACCAGGTCAATGTAATTAATATATATATATAATTAATCAAAATATGGGCATTGGGCTCTATGATTTAAATTAAACCCAATTATTTATTTATTTATTTGAATTATTTTTAAAATTCAAAAGAAAAAAATACAATTAAATTATTAATTAAAAACAGAAATAATATAACAAATTGATGCAACCTGCAATTTAAATAATTTGTAATTAAATTGGTCATTAAAATTTAGAAAACAATCGAACTAGTTCTATATATAGCTGATTGATTGACTCTTCTTGGCCTCCAAAGGCCGCTGCCCTATTTAGACCTCGAAAGGAAAGGAAACTACATTTAGGTAGATAGATAGAGGAAGATATCAAAACAACAAGTTGTGTTTAATTCGTATAATTATATAGGCGTAGCCTCTAGAGTTTCGTCGTATCCAGAACCCTGTTTCTAATCCAAACCCAGTTCCCGGGGAAAAGCATGCATGCATGCATAGAGACTTGATCACAGTGTTGCTGTGCATGCCAATGCCATTCGTCATCAACCTGTGTCATCAACCTTTTTCTTCGCTATGAAGTATTTGTTTTACTTCTTCTTCTTCTCTCTCTAGCTCTTTTCGCCCTAGATATTTAGCTACTTCCCATTCTTTTCTATATGCAGCTTCGATCCGTCGAGCCAGCAAAAAGCACACAAGCATTTTAATTATAATAATGTAATAATTAAGGTTGGTACATTACTTTTCAATTCCACTGCTCGAAGAAGTATAAGATAGATATATCTGTGTGTATCCAGTCCAGCTACACTTGAGCTCAATGTTCGCACAATTTGTAACCACTTTATTTGGTCTTTAAAATATTCTTATGCAATCCTACCAGTATAGATTTTTTTCCCATTTAAGTATTAATATTTCAGCAGTTGCTAATCTCTGCTTTCCTTTGAAAATTATTTAATAGCTTTGGGGCATATCACAATCTTGGACAAGTTGAGCATCAGATTCATCATTCATAAAGAAGCTCATCTTTTGAACTCACATGATCCAGTTGCCAAGTTAAACACGAAGAATCAGCGCGAAAATGACAATGTTATGTCTTAATTCTTAGTTTAAGAGGCTTGATGATTGTAACAACACCTACATAGGAAAGAAGAAGTGCTTTTATGTATATATCAAAATTATAGTTCGTAACTTTAGTGGTTTTATTTTTCTTAATTTTGGAAGAGATAGACAAGTTGGAATTGTCTTTTTCATATACAATATATTAGGTGTGTTTAGTAAATGTCAAGTGGAATGAAGTCGGTGTTCTATACAAAGAAATTTGTTAGAAGAATATAATCAATCTAGAAGAAAGATATCAACAAGGTAACATTTGAATAAAGCAACCAAGTGGGTGAAATTTTTTGAATAAATAAATATATATATATATATATGACAAATCAGAAACCGTATCCAATTGTGTCCTACAAAATTAATGAACATGGTATTTTGAAAAAGTACTTAAATTTCAATAATTCAATTGAGTGATCAAATGATATCGGATTTAAGTGATTTTTTTGGTAGAGATAATTTTTGAAAGAGTATCTACAAAATAGACGGTTTGGATTAGTGAAATACAATATGGAGTGGGCCCTATAAAGTTGTCCCTCAAATGAACTAATTTGAGGGATCTTAAATTAGTGAAATACAATACGGAGTCGGCTCTACAAAATTGTCCTTAATTTGAGGGATCTCTAAGCTCTATGGCCCCGTTTGGTTCATGAGAAAGGAGGCTTGGAAATGGGAATTCAATTGCTTTCCCATGTTTAGTAAGTCCAGACATGGGAAATAGTTGCCTGGCACATGTGAAAGTAAGGGGAGAAAGTGAAGCCCCCCTCTTAACTTGGGTTTTGTTTTCCCTTCTCATGGGAAAGTTTGGGAAAATGAGCCAACATTCAATGCACAATTTTCATGACTATTTTGTCCCTATAAACAATTTAGAATTACAACATATCATTAAATATATTTTTTTTATTTGATTTAATATGGGTATAATTGAAAAATTATACAAACTTTATTTTCCATTCCTACTCAAAACAAACATGGGAAAGAAAACAAAGTGAAATCTTCTGGTTACTTTATAATTGAAAAATTATACAAACTTTATTTTCCATTCCTACTCAAAACAAACATGGGAAAGGAAACAAAGTGAAATCTTCTGGTTACTTTCCCGACATTACCAAACGTGGGAAAAGAATCTTTCATTCCCATTATTCGAGAAATAACATAAGAAGTGATTTCCTCTCAAATACATTTCGTGAACCAAATGGGACCTATATATATTCGAAATGGGTCCAAATTTTGGCTCTACGCACTTTTGGACAAAAAAGGGGTCTCATTCTGATACACGAACGGCGATGCAAGGAGTGTGGAAGAGTTAACGCTGCCTAAACATGAAAATGGATATATCTTATCCCTATGGCTTACTTTACACCCCACTTGATACTCATTTGGCAATTGGCAAATTCACAACGGCATGTCTATTTTTGTTTTGAGATATCCGAACACTATTTTACCTAGCTTGCTTTCTATTTTCAATTGGTAAATATTGGGGGCAATGACCAAAAACCCCATATGAGTTATGTGGTTTATATATTAAGCCATTAAGCAAGAGTTGGGTTTTACCCTATACAACTTTGAATTGCTTAAGGTTGTAGAGTTCCTATCCAAAGGACCACAGGCAATTGTGAATTCAAATTATGCATGGTCCAATTTCTTCAAATTAAGACAAACTCTGTTCACCAACCGGTGGTCCGATGGTGGCCAATGCACCTTCATATTCACAATATTTGAAATACATGCATACAGTGTTATGAAAACTTTTATTAGATGTAGATGTTCGAGATTGGAGAGTGAAACTTCATTATCAATATTTTTATTGTTTTCAATTATTACCTTTTATTTTTTTTAAAATGAAAATCAAATTCTTGACCTAACCTAACATCCTTATAAATTTCAACTAATCTAGTAGAGAAAATTATTCAAAGTCATGAGTTGGGGAATGGTATTTAAAGGAAATGATAACTTAATTAAATGCTCCTTTTTTTTCAGGAGGGTCAACTGGTAATCTAGCAAAATTTAAAATTTAAAATTTAAAAAAAAAAAACCAGGAGAGGGTTATTATGTAACTTCAACGCGACCAACTTGTGCTTATTTCCCCCCTTTTTTTATCTTTTTCTTTTATGGCTCAAAGGACCAACTTGGTTCTATTTTATAAGACCCACATGAACTTTCATCAATAAAATATTCACCCATTCTTGGCTTTGAAAAATGCAACCAACTCATCTCTCTGCTTGTGCGTGAGAGAGAGTGAGAGAGAGAGAGAGAGAGAGAGAGTGCATAAGTAGAAGAATTAAGATCAACCACCGGAAAAGCAGAGCCTCCTCTACCAGAAGAAGCAGCTGAAAGCGACCACTATTTATTTATACCAAAAACCCAAAAAGCTATACACCAAAATCCCCCCCACAACACTTAAATTACCCATATGCCTCCCAACCCGCCCAAATCCTCGGTCTTACTCCACCGCATCAACACCCCAACGTCCGCCGAGTCCAATACGGCGTCGCTGCAGTGCCAAAACCAAAGGGGCGGAGGAGCGCTTCTACTCGGTAACAATAATAACAATAACAAGAGGCGGGCCCCACTCCCGGAAGCGCTGGAGCGCCACCACACGCACGCGGTTGGGCCTGACCAGTGCTGCTCGGCCGTGACGCAGGAGATCGCGGCCCCGGTGTCCACCGTGTGGTCGGTGGTCCGGCGCTTCGACAACCCGCAGGCCTACAAGAACTTCGTCAAGAGCTGCCACGTCATCGTCGGCGACGGCGATGTGGGCACTCTGCGCGAGGTGCGGGTGATATCGGGGCTGCCGGCGAACAGTAGCACGGAGAGGCTGGAGATCCTGGACGATGAGAGCCACGTCATAAGCTTCAGCATGGTGGGTGGGGACCACCGGCTCTCGAACTACAAGTCGGTGACGACGCTGCACCCGTCACCCTCAGGCGGGACGGTGGTGGTGGAGTCGTACGTGGTGGACGTGCCGCACGGGAACAGCAAGGAGGACACGTGGACGTTCGTGGACACGATTGTTCGCTGCAACCTCCAGTCACTGGCTCACATCGCCGAGAATTTAGACCGACGCAAGTAATTATATGAAGCAATGATTTAATTAATTATATTATAACTTAATTAGCTTCTTCTTCCTTTCGTGTCTGTCCGTCCGTCCGTCCGTCCGTCTGTCTGTCTCTGTAGTGAGCTAAGTCAGTGGTTGCCTATTGATGGTTATACGCCGTCGTTTTGTGGTTCTTAAAGTCAAAATCCGATGAAACAGTCAGTCACAGTCACAGTCACAACCGCGGTTCAATGGTTAATGTTGTTTAATTAATGCTTTATATTATGTATATATATTAAGGGAATTTTCTATTTTGAATGGTTTTGGTTTGTGTAGATCCCATATTAATTATAATATATTAATTAGAAAGAAGAGAAAAAGGGTCAATAATGTTATATTGGCAGAAGACATGCAATGCATGATGGCTGTGACGAAAATGGTGTTAAAATTGATGTGAAAAGAAAGAGCAGGAAGGAAGGCAGGCAGCTAGGCAGCCTATTGTTTTGTTGATTAACTCTTTTGGTTGATTGATATGCGTATGGCCGGCCAATGGCAGTACTGACTGAGTATACTGAGGCAGTGGGGGCTCTGGTAGCAAGAAAACTTGAGAATATAATGACACGTTACGTGTCATTGCGTTATTGATCGGAATAGCAAAAAATATTATTCCCGTAATATGAGATATTATAAGTACTAATTAATGATCATGTAGATAATGTGGATGGTACAAATGTTGTTAATCACAAGTTAATCAGATTGATCAGTTGAAGGGTTAAGGTCTGAGTTTAGTTAAGGGTCTCTAATTGGCAATTGAATTAGCATGGTACATACGCATACGACTAGCTGTCTGTGTGTCTGGTAGCCAATATGGGAAAGCCAACCTTGTTAGAATAGAAATACGTAGAGTTATACTATTTTTCGGTCCGAAAAAATACAGCTGATATATATAGTTGTAAAATAATACATATATATGTGTACTGAAAATGAATACATGATAATAAAACTTGCCGATGAAAATGATCTAGAAATGTTTAAAACAATGGGAAAGCTGAAAATGAAGACCAGCTTCGTGATATTTATGTGTTTATAAATGAAAAGAAGGTAGCAAGTAGAAAATGAGATAGTGAAAGGGAAATGAAAAGCTATAAGGTAGGAATGAATAAAGGAGGAAAAAAAAAAAGAATAAGAAAGCAAAGCATGTTGTCGTGTTGTATGGAATGGAAATTTTGGAGCGGTGGAATGAAAAGCATGCATGGGGTTTTTGAAGCATATTTGCATTAAAAAACATGGTGAACAACGTGACGAGAATCAATATCTTATTTCCCTGCCCTACCCCACCACCCTTGCAACTTGACTTTTTGATAACGCAACTAGCAACTGGCAGCTTCAAGCTTCAAGCTTCTAGCTTAGCTGTTTGTTGGAAAAAAGAAGAAGAGAAAGGAAACATGCAAAGCAATATTTAGTTGCAACTTGCTGTCTCTCTGTCTCTCTCTCATAGTCATTGGGGGTTAAAGAAATATGCAAGTTGGGTTGGCTTCAATGGTTTCTTTTGAATTGGATTGGATTGATCTGTGGCTGAGATTGTGAGTTTTTATTGTTTTTGTTTGAATGGGACTAAATATTTGCAAGTTGGTGAGCAAGTGGGAGGAGGGAGGAGAGGGAGGAGGAGGGATGGCTTTTTAATGATCCCCGTGTATTCTCTCTCGTCTACTTTTCAATTCCTTCACGCCAACCCCAATCACCCCATATGACCCGTTCCATCTCTCTCTCTCTCTCTCTCTCTCTCTCTCTCTCTCTCTCTCTCTCTCTCTCCATTGCTGACCTGACTGCATCATCATCATGGGTCTTCTATGGCTTTTTTGCTTTTTCAATGGAATTTATTGATCAATATTGGGATTACATCACTCATGACCTACCTACCTGCTTCAAAAATTCATCATCTCTCTCACCCAATTAATTTCATTAAAGAAAAATAAAATAAATAAATAGAGGGTTGCCTTCCTAATTAATACTTTTGGGTTTGTATATAATTTTCTGTTATACATACACAATAAATTAGCTAATACATTTCAAAATGGATATTAACAAATTAATCTAAATGGATCAATTCTTACTTTCTGCGGTCAACATTAGTGTCCTGGAAACAATAAAGACTTCCGTGAAACATACTAAATATCCAGATCAATAATGTTATAACACGCATCATATCACTTTTAACAAAACAATGTATCCAATTGTTTTTCCATGGAAAGACGGGGAATTCACTTTTTCTTTTCAATTTTCCCATCTTCTTTTTCTACAGCCAGCCATTTTGCTTTTAGAACGTACGGAATAAGTAGTAGCTAGGGAACAAGGAGGGTGACACATAAATAGCTAGAATGGGCAACCAGTGAGGTGTTGAGGGGGATAGGGTAGGGGATGCCATTGCATAGATAGCCCAGAAGATGCATCTGATCCATATAATAAGAGGGTTTTTGAGTTTCCTTTACGACACAACATTTTTAGATGTGGAGATGCCAACCACATTATTTTTTTTCCAATGTATTTTGGCACCTACATTTTCAGCTAATTACTCTAAAATCCTAATCACAGCTAGCTTGTCGATCACACCAGTCCAAGTCTTAGGCCTTTCAATGGGTTCCATCCAACCAATTGAAGAACAAGAGTTTTGAGTGGTGTCACATCCAATTAGCCAATTTTCTACATGATCCAATTACTGGTCAAGGGGACTTTTGACACATCAGTATTAGCTGCCTGCCATCTAGTTAATCTCAAGCAACAAATTAATTAACTGCTAATTATTCCCATTAAATATTGTCTATGTTCAGTTAATGTACTAATAACGACCCTTATTTGACCTTAATATATATATATATATATATTTATGAATTAAGGTGGAATGTTCATGTTAAGCACTAGTTCAAGTTGTTTTGTCCTAATTAAGCAAGGACAAGGAACCATATATATGAAACCCAGATCGATCTATTTACATATCAACATCTCACCAAAACTTGTAACAATATATATATATAGCTTAGCCTAGACACATTGCTGTAAATACAATCCAAATAATTAAAGTACTTTGGCCCAGAGCAGCACAAACCAATTCAAAACTATTGCTGTCAATAAACTACCAAGAAATGCATTTCATCTGCTCCTAATAATTCCTGGATAAGAAAAAACTTGATCATGAAAATTGTTTCTCACCCACCACTTAGAGAAAAAAGCTTCAAAAGGGAGAAACCAGAGACTCCCCCCCAACATGCAAGCATCCAATTAGGCCAAATAGCTATAGCTAGAAAGAAAAAAAAAACAGAGAAATGATTCAAATGCTGCCTAAAAAGCACCAATTACTTCCTACGACAACATGGGGAATCAGAAGCAGCTTGCATTCCCTCATTGCAATTCTTGTAGCAACTCTTCTAATTGGAGCTGTTTATCTGACCCAAGATGGTGGATTGCAGCTATTGTATCAGGATTGTACTATAATTACCACATTGGAAACTAGAGCAGCAGGGGCAGAAGACCCAAAATTGTCAATTAGCAGCAGCAAAAGCAGAAGCAGTAGCAAAAGCAAAAGCAGCTGCAATTTGTTTTCAGGGAAATGGGTTTCTGATAACCAGTCTTATCCTATGTATAAAGAGAGACAGTGCACTTATATGTCAGATCAATTGGCTTGTGAGAAGTTTGGGAGAAAAGACTTGAGCTATCAGAACTGGAGGTGGCAGCCCCACCAATGTGACCTCCCTAGGTCTCTCTCTCATCCCTCTTTTTTCTTTTTCTTTTTTTCTTTTCTGGGTTGTAATTTCATGCAAATATATAATATGGGTTGTTCTTTTGGTTAATGTTTTCATAGGGTTTTTTGAGTTTTGTGGGACTTTGTTCATGTAATATTATAAGCTAGGTTCAATGCCACAAAGTTGCTTGAGAGGCTAAGGAACAAGAGGCTTGTGTTTGTTGGGGACTCGTTGAATAGAGGTCAGTGGGTTTCCATGGTTTGCTTGGTCGAGTCTGCCATCAATCCAGACCTCAAATCCATGCCCACCAAAGCCAATGGCTCTTTGCTCATCTTCAAGGCCACTGTGAGTTTCCTTTTCCTCTCAAAAAAAACCCAATTTATTTGGGCCTGATTGTAATTAGCAAAAACTAAGGCCCAAAATCACATATTTGCATTGCATATTCTTCCACCAACATAATAAAAATAGACAAAACAAAGAAACAGAATCTTCTGCTGTCAGAAGTCTCAGTTTCTTATGTTTCCTTCTCTTATTAGTTTAATATAATTCTGATTACGACGACTAATGTTTGTTTAATCTGATTTAATTAAGGAATACAATGCCACGATTGAGTTCTACTGGGCCCCATTGCTGGTGGAATCAAACTCTGATGATCCAGTGAACCACCGCGTACCAGATCGGATTGTAAGAGCGCAGGCAATTGAAAAACATGCAAGGCATTGGACTGATGCAGACGTTCTTGTTTTTAATTCATATCTCTGGTGGAGAAGGTCCCAAATGAACGTCTTGTAAGTATATTTTTGTTTTGCTATTGCATTGCATGACCTCCAAAAACCCAAGCAACGCTTTATGATCAAAATTAGGTAGAGGTTAGACAGAACTAACCATTTGACTTTGCATTAATACTTATTATTATTATTATTATTATTATTTTTTTTTTGGCAATGATTAAGGTGGGGATCTTTTGAAAGCCAAGATGGGATTTACAAGGATGTTGAGATGTTGAGGGTGTATGAGATGGCTCTCAGGACTTGGTCAGATTGGTTGGAGGTCCATGTTGATCGAACCAAGACCAAATTGTTTTTTGTTAGTATGTCACCTACTCACCAAAGGTATGCTTTATTTTATTTTATTTTATTTAAGATAAAAAGACGACGATAGTTGATGTGTTAATTAACAATTGACTATAAAAATTAATATTAATGTAATAAGTACGCATCAACGAATCACCACGTCATGTTGCAGTTCTAAAGAATGGGGCGAGTCAAGTAGGGAGAATTGCTACAAAGAAACACAGCCAATTACAGAGGAGGGATACTGGGGAAATGGATCAGATCCTAAAATGATGCGTCTGGTTGAGAATGTGCTTGATGGGTTGAAAGTAAGAGGTCTAGATGTACAAATCCTCAACATAACCCAACTCTCAGAGTACAGGAAAGAAGGGCATCCATCTATTTACAGGAAGCAATGGGAGCCTCTAACTGAAGAACAAGAATCAAATCCCAGCAGTTTTGCCGATTGTATACATTGGTGCCTCCCTGGAGTGCCTGATGTGTGGAATGAGCTCCTCTATGCTTACATTTTTCAACAATAACAACTTCTGTTTGGAAAAAAAAAAAAAAACCAAACAGATCAAGCTTGTAACATCTTATTTGAATTTGTAAAAATCATGAATGTTGATGGCATGTTTACTAATCCGTAATTAGATTATGAGGAATTGAATTGATGATGAGTTAGATTAAGGAGAATTAGATTTTGAATTCCTATTAAAGTTGTTTACTAAACCATATGGATTGAGGGGAGTTAGATTCCGAATTCCTATTGAAGTTGTTTAATCACATGGAATTGGGGTTTAAGTAGTATTAATTACTAAAATGTCCTCGTTGTTGGGTTAAAGTAGATGACAAATTTGGAATTTTTAAAATTGTGTGAGAATATAATGGGTTAAAAAAATGAATTCCTAATGGGTTAATTTTTCATGAATTAGAATACCACCTCCCATCTAAGAATTGAATTCCTCCAAAATTAGGAATGGACTCCACTTGCTTTTTAATTCTTTAATGTAAAATAAACACAGGAATCCTCCATAATTGGAATTAAATTAGAATTCCAATTCCTGATTAGTAAACACACAATGAATGAATTAGAAACATAAACACAATGGTTTAACTCAAGTAAATTTTTACTAAACACATCAAAACAAAGTAAAATTTAATGTCCATTTTTACCACTGTGAGATATGTCACATGTTTCAGCATTAACTTCAAAACACATAGCCTGTTTTAGCAAATCTCAAAGCATAACAAAGTTAGATTCTAAAGAAGTTTCACTTAATGTTGCTTTACCTTTATTTAGACAAAGTCTCTGCCTGTTAATATACTTTTCTAATTTACCAATAAAAGTCTTGAATTTGCGTTTTAGTATTCGTATAGTATGTATGCGTTTAATATATTATCACCCCTCTTATTAAGAGAAGCCTTAAAACAAAAAGCAAATGAAGCTTGTATTTGGGAATTTTGGCTTCTCCTGAACGGTGTAGTTCCCTGACTGCAAACAAACAAAACAACCCACCAATCCTATTATTACCCAAAGAAAACAACCAACCAATCATATAATCAACTTTTATGATAATATCTTAATACTAATTAAGGTATAATCTGACATGTAATGATAATATATGCATGCTAATAAAATCTTAAAAAGTAATGAGCAGAGTTGTTCAGCCTTAAACTTCCAAAGAGCAAGACAAATTGAGCTGATGATTTACCAAAACAGTCCAAAATATTAGGTCTTTTTTTAATAATAGACAATTATTTTCTTCTCTCACGGTTGGTGCATTAGCTTAGCCTTAATATTATTTACCTGCCTGCAGCACCCTCTCAGTTTTTTTCAGACAATGACTGTATGATTACTTGTAATCTCTGACGCTTATATGATGATGATTGAACAAATGTTAAAAAAGCCCCTTTCATAATTCTTTCTCTTTCAATTCTTTGGTCAATCAAGCAAGACTCAGTCTTCACGATGCAGAGGTGGAACAGAAAGAAAACCCAGTTTCCTGTATTGGTGTTCCTCTTATTTTTGTTCATAGTGTTCTCAAATCTCCACAGTGAAAATAGCATTCTGCAAATTCAAGATGGCCATGATCGTGCTCCTCGCCATCAAGATTCAATCACTTATGTAAAGCCAAATCTTTTCAGCCGTCAAAACCATGGTCCAGGTATGGCAGTGTTTGGTTTAGCTAAATAGGCCCTCTGGGTTCACTTTTCTGCAGTTGCTAAATCTTTATGTTAATTCTTGATCAATTTATTTACTGGGTCTGTTAAATTAGTGGTCTTTCTTTGATTTGGTGAAGTGGGTTGAAGTTGGTTTTTTTGTGAATTTCAGAGATTTTGGATAGATTCAGTACATGCAACTCCACCAAAGAGTACAGTGGTCGGAAAATTGCGTGGACTGACCGTAAGCCGAGGTACGGTCACCGGAGAGAGACTTTGGAGAGCTGTGACGTGTTCTCAGGCAAATGGGTGTTTGATAATAATTCCTATCCGCTGTACAAGGAATCGGACTGCCCATACATGTCTGACCAGTTGGCTTGTCACAAGCATGGCAGGTCTGATTTGGGCTACCAGTATTGGAGGTGGCAACCTCACAACTGCAACTTGAAGAGGTAAAAGAGGTGCTCCTCTTTCTTTTAATTGTTTTCCAATAACCAGTTTAGATTTTCCTTTGTTAATGTGCTTGGTTGGAACAAGAATTTTTCTCATGGGTTCTTGAATCAATAAACTGGAAATCATTTTGATGTGTATCAAACTCGTGTCGAATTACTAATTATATTTCACTGAATTGACTAGTATGACTAGAATGGTATATAATTCAGCTGCTGTTGAGTTTTCTTTTGTGCCTGATGTGAGGTTTCACTAATAATTTTTTTTTATTCCCCTGTAGATGGAATGCAACTGAAATGTGGGAGAAGTTGAGAGACAAAAGACTAATGTTTGTAGGGGATTCATTGAACAGAGGGCAATGGATATCAATGGTGTGTTTGTTACAATCTGTGATTCCCGCAGATAAGAGATCCATGTCGCCGAATGCTGCTCTTACCATTTTTAAAGCAGAGGTAAACAGAATTTCCGTCTAAGAAGTAAGACTGCAACTGAAACAAACCTCAATCTCAACTAACTGGGGCCTTGGTATCTATTAAGCTGCTCTTGTCTGACTAAGGCCAAAATGTGTTTAAGTTAGATAATACAATATTCATTAGGAAACAATGAAAGCAATAATAAATGTTTTCGAACAAGGACACACATGAAGTTTTGGGTGTGCTTGCCTGATTTCATTGCATGGCTAGCTGAAAGATATAATCTTGAATATCTCATTGCGCGGTTCTTCATTGCTTTCTTCGTGTCCTTTGCAGGAATATAATGCCACTGTGGAATTTCTCTGGGCACCGCTTCTTGTAGAATCTAATTCTGATGACCCAGTGAATCACAGATTGGATGATCGGATAATCCGTCCAGATTCTGTTCTTAAGCATGCATCAGAATGGGAAAATGCTGATATATTGATTTTCAATACCTACCTGTGGTGGCGACAAGGCCCAGTTAAGCTGTTGTGAGTATGTTGGCATTACCGTTCAGGTTTCAGTATATATCTTATATAGAAACATAATGAATTGATATCCTAATTGATCAGCTTACAATTCATACAGATGGAGCGCTGAAGCAAACGGTGCTTGTGAAGAGTTAGACAGTCTTGGAGCCATGGAGTTGGCCATGGGTGCTTGGGCAGATTGGGCTTCTAAGGTCAATCCCCTCAAGAAGCGGGTCTTCTTTGTTACAATGTCTCCTACACATCTCTGGTTATCCTACCACCTTTGCTCATATTTCTAGTGAAAGTTTTCAATCTTGGAAATAAGCTTGTTGAGACTTGAATGAGGTGGTCAACTAGGCATTGTCCTGGCATACACTGGTCAACTTTAGGACTATTTTAACTATACAACTATATTATGTCAAAATTGAAGTCCATAAAGATTAGAGAGTCTCCAAGGAGTTAGACATTAGACCTGTCCAAGATACTCAACCAGTATCCTTTTGTTCACTTAGGCTAGACTTGTGGGGTGACAGCTATCTTGCCATCTGTATTTAGCTGTCGCTTAATCTTGCCATCTGTAATTGCTCATTCATAATTCTAATTCAATCTGTGTATGAATAACTCGTAGTTCCCTTAAGTTGAAACTTGAATTAGAATTAAATCCTCCATTTGAAGCAAACATTAGGATTAATACAAAATCCTGATATTAGTCTAGTTCTAGTTTTAGGGAGGACCTTAAACTGCAATTTCATACATCTTTGGCTCAGCTCTATAAAACTACATTTTCATCTGTTGGAACCTTTATCCTATGTAATTTCCTGCATTTTTAGGAGTCGAGAGTGGAAGCCAGAAAGTGAAGGTAATTGTTATAGCGAGACATCCCCCATTGATTTGGAGGGCTACTGGGGAAGTGGTTCTGACCTGCCTACGATGCACATGGTGGAGAAAGTCCTCAGCAAGTTGAGTTCAAAGGTTTCCGTTCTCAATATTACTCAGTTATCGGAGTACCGGAAAGATGGTCACCCTTCCATTTACCGCAAATTCTGGGAGGCGCTGAAGCCTGAACAATTGTCAAATCCTGCGAGTTACTCGGATTGCATACACTGGTGCTTGCCTGGTCTACCTGATGTATGGAACGAGTTTTTATTCCATTTCTTGTGAACAAATGTACAATTCTTTCAAGGCCTTCTTAGTGGTTTCGTACAGCAATTTGCCTTGTTTTCTCAACTCGTGTGCCATTGTTACATGATTCCATTCTTTGCAAATATAGTGCAAGCATTCGACTTATCCTCTGTTCTAGCAATATTAGATCCATGTATGTATGCTGGATTTTCGTCAGTATCATGACTTCATTTATGAATTCCTCCAAATCTAATACATGATACAGGGCTTATGAAGTTATGACCCACAACTGCAAATAAAATTGCATTTATTTGCTTCCTCAAGCAATGATTATGTACATTAAACCCAATGCACAGTAAAACAAAAAATGGAGCTTCATATTTGATGATGAGCAGTGAGTCGGAGCAACATGGGAACAGTTTCCAAAGTAAAATAAAATGGGGAGAGAGAGAGAGAGAGAGAGAGAGCGGTACAAGGCGTTTAAAACTTTTGAACTCTCATATGCAATATGCCGTAGCTGTAAGGGAGATAGCTACAACGCCTTCAACCCTTCACAATTCACTATTGTACAAACATTTACTCACATAATAGAGATATGTGGACGAGACGAGATACGTTATAGTCGTTTACGTGCGCGTATGTAATTAATAATGTTAAATCACATGTACTTATCAAGGAAGAAGAATCTGTTTCAGATTCTTTTTAATCACAATAGTTGACTTGTTCTTCAAATATTTTGTATGTACTGTCATTCAAGACTTTTGCCGTTTATATATTTATTGTGCAATTATAAATATTGTAATATTTACACAAAGGAATACAACTTGAATTCAAACTCTTACATGGTATCAGCCTAAACGACCCCTTTCTCTTCCAAGCGATAACTTTTTCCCCCTCTCTCTCTCTAGCCGAACCCTCATGGCCTCTCCATCTTCCTCCTTCTCTCTTCCTGGTCACCACTCCTCCCATTTCATCAAGCTCACCGACACCAACTACCTCTTCTGGCTCCGACAAATAAAACATTTTCTCATTGATCACGGCTTGTGAAAATATGTTGATGGCTCCTCTCCTCAACCTTCTCCCTTTCTGCCCCTACCCACACCCTCTCCTAACCAAGCACCTGCTCCTCCTCACTCTAATCCTACCTATGAAACATGGTTTCAACAAGACCAACTCATTGTCAGTTACCTTACCAGCACTCTATCTGAATAAGTGTTGTCTCTCACCATTGGTTGCGACTCCTCAAAAGCAATTTGGGACTGCTTACAACGCCACTTCTTTCAGACTTCGATGGCCAGCAAATCAATCCTCCGTTTTCAACTCATAGACCTGTAAAAAGGAACATAAACTGTGGACCAATACCTTCGTCAAGCCAAATCTATTGCAGACTCACTTGCTGCCATCAATGACCCCGTATCCAATAAGGATCTCGTCACTGGCGTTCTTCGTGGCTTGGGTCTTGATTACAAAATGTTGGTAACTGCTCTTCTAAATTTTCCTTCTTTTCCTGATTTTGCTTACCTGCGTGCTCGATTGTTCTCCTATAAAGCTCAGACTCCTTACACTGATCTTGTTTACACTAGCTAATCCACGACTCTCATGGCCACTCAGTCTCAACCATTTTTCTCTCACCGTGGTGGCTCTTCTAGTCGTGGCACTGGACATGGGTGCAACGGTGGTAGTAGTGGTCTCGGCCAAGGAGGTCGAGGTTGGAACTCGCAGTAGCATCCATTCCAACCATGGTATTCCAATGGCTCTCCTGGCCCATAAAGTGGTTGGCAGCAGCAGTCTAATCCCGCCTGGGCTAACAACTGGCAGCAGCAACCCTCAGCCTCCCAATGGCCCAACCATTCTCCATGGCACCCTGGGTCCTAACCCCAGTCATCGTCCTTATGGCTCATTATCAACAACAATCGGTCCCAGACTCCTGGCCTCCTGGGCCCCCCATGGTGCCCCATGTACATCACTGCCCAACAAACTCACACATCTGTCCCTACTTCTTCCGTGGCTTTGAAAATTTTCCTCCATTTGTGAGTGCATAATTTCTCCAATCTCCTAACAATACCTCGAATCTTGACACCAGAGCCACCCATCATATGACTAGTACTGCCACCAACCTTTAGAACCCCCAATCCTACATGGGTAATGACTCCATATATTTGGGTAACGGTGATTCTCTAACCATTTCATCCACTGGTACTCTTCCTATTTCTTTAGGCTCTTCCATATATTCTCTTCGTAATGTTTATCATGTTCCTTCTCTCCGTACTAATCTTCTTTCCGTAGCTCGCTTTACTCGTGATAATTCTGTCTCTTTTGTATTTAATCCCATTTCTTTTCAAATTTATGACTTACAAACTAGTACTCTTCTTTTTCAGGTCCCATATTAAGATGGTCTCCATCCTCTCTCTTTTCCATCATATTTTCCCGTCAAGCATGCCTTTGCTTCCATTAATTCCACTGATTGGCATCGTCGTCTTAGTCATCCATCTTCGGCTATTTTGTCTCGTCTTTCTTCTTCATTAAATCTCAAATTAAATAATGAATTTTGTAATACTTGTGCCCTTCGCAAATCTACTCAATTACCATTTCTATTAATGAAATTCATGCCCATTCTCCCTTTTTATTATTCACTCTGATGTTTGGACGTCCCGTGTCACTTCTTCAACTGGTTTTCAATATTATGTCTTATTTACAAATGAATATTCCCGGTATACATGGATTTATCCCATGCGTCGCAAAAGTGAGGACTTTTACCATTTTCAAACTCTTATTTCCATGATACATAACATCTTCAATTCCTCCATCAAATTTCTTCAAAATGACAATGGCACTGAATATGATGACAACTCTTTCACTTAATACTGTCACAAATTAGGCATTCAACAACGATTCTTATGTTCCTACAACAAAATGACCATGCTGAACGTAAACACCGCCACATTGCCACAATAATTTGAACCCTCCTCACTACAGCACATGCCCTTCACATACTTTGCGTTGACGCGACACTTACTGTTGTACACCTTATAATCTCTTACCCACCCCAATCCTATCCTGGCAAACCCCATACACCAAACTCTTTAACCAACCTCTTGTCTATTTGGTTGTTCTTGTTACCCACATCTTGGTGTTTACAGAGAAAACAAACTTGCCAACCGTACCACTGAATATGTGTTTCTTGGCTACAATACTCAATATAAAGGCTATCGCTGCCTCGATCCCTCAACTAGTCGTGTATATACCTCTCGACATGTTTTATTTAAAGAAACAAGTTTTCCTTTTCAGCATTTGCAGGTCTCATCCTTCCCGGAGTATACTGAAATAAATTTCTATCATGTGGTCTCTGCCTTTCATTCTCTAGCACATATGGCCACTCTAGGACCATCTCCACATGTGCACATCCCACTGAGGCCCACACAGGACATTTGCCACGTTTGGCAGCTCCATCATTCCACAAGCTTCTAGTACCTCCATTATTCCACAAGCTTCCGGCACCTCCATCATTCCACAAGCTTCCGGCACCTCCATCCTTCTACAAGCAGTAATCCCCACACCACGACACAGCAGGGGTCTAGGTAGCGCAACACCCTTTAGTCCACATGGCGCGCCTCTTTTTGAGCCAGTCCAGGCCCTGCTCCATACATATTCCAGAAGATATTGCATACCACCTACGTAACCTGCGCAAGCACCGCTGGTCCTTGCTCTCATTCCCATTACGGACCCAGCTTCTCCACCACCTATTGAACCAGCATCGCCACCGCGTGCTCATCCCATGTGCACAAGTCTGTGTGATGGCATCTCTCAGCCTAAAAATCGCACCGAAGGCATAGTTTGATACCCGATCCCTCGTGCTCTTTTAACTGTCATTGACGATATTGAACCCACTTGTTTTTCTCATGCTTCCAAAAATCCAACATGGCGCGAGGCAATGTCTGAAGAAATCAATGCCTTGCTGCAGAATTAGACTTGGTCTCTTATTCCTCAATCTCACATACACACTCTAGTCGGTTATAAATGGGTCTTCCACATCAAGCATCACTCTGATGACATTATTGAACGCTACAAGTCCTGCTTGGCATTGACTACTTTGAGACCTTTAGCCCTGTTGTCAAAGTAGCCACAATTCGCACTGGTCTCAGTCTTGCTGTTTCCCGCTGATGGTCTTTACTGTAACTCGATGTCAAAAATGCATTCCTTCAAGAAGACGTATATATGGTTTAGCCCATGGTTTTGTGAACCCTGCTCATCCCACTCATGTCTGTAAACCTCACAAGTCTCTTTATGGCCTCAAACAAGCTCCACGTGCATGGTTTAATCGTATCAGCACCTTTCTCTTATCCCTTGGTTTTTCAAGAAGTTTGGCAGACTCTTCACTTTTTATCTTTCAGCAAGGATCCCACACCATCTTTCTCCTCTTGTATGTTGATGACATTGTGATTACTGGCAGTGATTCTTCTCTTTTACATAATTTTATATATGTTTTAAGCTGCCAATTTGACATCAAGGACCTTGGTCCTCTTAGTTACTTCTTGGGTTTATAGGTTGTCTCTCATGATGGTGCTCTTCATCTCAATCAACTCAAGTATGTTCATGATTTGTTACACAAGAGTAATCTCCTACATGCCAAGCCCGCTTCTACTCCTCTTGCAACCAAGTTTGTTCTAACTACCAGTGATGGTGACTTGCTTGCTTCTCCCGCAGAATACCATGAACTTGTGGGGCCGTCAACACTATGGCCCAGTTTATGAGCTCTTCTCGCTCTCCTCACATGGTTGCCATCAAAAGGATTCTCCGTTATGTTAAGGGCGCCATTGACTTTGGCCTCCATTTTACACCCCAAAGTCCTTCCACTCGTCTCATTGTTTACTCAGATGCTGATTGGGTTGGGTGCGCAGACTCCCGCCGTTCGACAACTGGCTACCTCATCTACTTGGGCTCCAATCTTATTTCCTGGTGCTCTAAAAAGCAGCCATCAGTTTCGAGCTCCAGTGCGGAATCTGAGTACCGTGCTCTTGCTTATGCATGTGTCGAATCTTCTTGGCTTTGTTCTCTGTTACATGAACTGGGTGTTCGACTGTCTTTTCTAGTTCTCATGCATTGTACAATCTCAGCACAACTTATATGGCGGCAAACACGGTATTCCATGCTCGCACTCGCCACATTGAACTTGACTATCACTTTGTTCGCGAGAAGGTGGCCCTTGGGAGTCATTAAGTCTGCTTCATCCCTTTTGTTGATCAACTTACGGATCTTCTCACTATGCCACGACACCATCTCTTATGTTCCAAACTTATTCGTCCGAGGAAGAAGAATCTGAAACGGATTCTTCTTAATCACAATAGTTGACTTGCTCTCCAAATATTTTATATTTACTGTCATTCAAGACTTTTACCGTTTATATCTTTATTGTGCAATTATAAATATTATAATATTTACACACAAAAATACAACTTGAATTCAAACCCTTACAAATAACTTAAACAAAAATGACAAGATAAATGCGAACAAATATTCAGAAACATAACTACTCGTGTACTACACATATCAAGTAGTAAATTCGAAAGCCAAAACTAGTTACTGTGAATTTTGTACAGCTCATCTTATGCTCAGTGTCTTTCGTACCGGATCATCTGTGCGCACTGCACACATTCACAACATGATTGCTATGCAATTGTCATGCATGGATGCATGGATGCATGGATGCATGCAGAGGCAGGTGTAGAGGAGCCATTAACATCCATATATTCATAGCTTTGACAGGAAGATAGGGCGCCTGATCCGCTTATGGCGTTGGCTGCATTACTCATGTGAAGACAACCATCACCCTACATTAATATCAATATTAATATTATACACCGCCAAAAGATCCGTCTGCTTCTGCTTGCCAATGGCCAACAACATAAATCTTGGGGCTTGTTGGGCCCCACCCCCACACGCTATATGCTCACATTTTATATGAAATATAGCTTGATCTCCGCTTTGACTTTTTTGACTCATTGTTTTTAGGGTCCCTTCGTTTGTCCGTTCCAGCCATGGGAAGAAGATGATCACCTCTTTTACGGGATCAAGCAAAAGATTGTCCTCCTATATAATATTACTCTCTACTGTACTTTCAAGCACTACCACTAAATTTACTTTTATTTTTTACAGTGAAATGTTTTATTATCTAACTACCTACATATTTGTCAGAGAATAGAACGTTACCCCCGTTATTTGTATTAAATTAACTTAGTTACAATGCGAATCTAATTGTAATTTGGTGTTGACCCATTGAAACACTTTGAATTAGCTGGATCATGAGATAGAGATCTATATGGTCCCAGTTGCCCACATTGATAGCCGATTAATGGTCCAGAAATGGCCACCACCACCACCACCGGATCTCTTCACTAAGACTGGCCCCTGCAATCTCTGAGTGATACGGGCTCACCGAGCCACAAACCTAAATTCATCATTTTACTGACAATTTCATGGCCCTACCAGATTTGTTTAAGCTGCCCTTTTTAACAAGAGAGAATATTTGCAACTTAATTAATAGGAGATTAGAATGATTGGGAGAAAAAATAATAGGAGAATGATGAGATATAATAAGGATGAGAGCGGGACACCTGGAGGGAGAATTTAGCTCAAATTAGAGGAGATAAACATGTGCTAATCTAACAGTTCTCTTTTGGTCCAATTGAAATCAAAAGGATAGTTGGTCCAATCCAAAATTAGAAGGTGAAATGTTTCTTTCATTGTATCGTAATGGAAAGGAGGAGGTGAGGAAGGAGTACTTAGAAGAAAATAACATAATTAGGATCGTGATTTGTCCTCGCAATCATACATTGTAAATGACAATGTGCGCAAAATCCATCAAAAGAGGATATTTGCAAAAGAGGTTGTCAAATCTAATAGATACGTATCTCCTCCAGTCGTCAAGTCCCAACCCCCAAATTCAAGCAACCTAACCTAGGCCTAACATGCATTTCAAATAAGAAGAATGTTAAGTAACGTAATTCGTGAGTTACTAACTACGAAGAATGTTAAATGACGTGATTTATGATTCGTAAACTATTAATGCATGTGATTCATATAATATATTTCTTTAGCATTATTTGAATTTGAATTACGTTAAGTAAATTCCGAATACATACAATTATTTTGAGCTTATAGCGGGATTGATTGAGTTAAGAATTGAGAATAACGGTGATATGATGAAGTATAGTCAAATAATATTTGTTGGGATCTTTGACTTTGTCATGGGTGGCATCATGATTGATGATGAGTGAATTCAGCGATCCAAAAGACTAAAAACCAGTGAAGAGTGCGTGGTGCAGCAGAGCATGGCAGGGTCCCGTCATCAATTCGTAGCCCAAGAGCATGATGACAAAAAGTAAGAGTATGACCAAACTACCCTCTGAGAAGTAAGAGGGAGCGGAGCCCTTGGAGGGCATTTTAGGGAAGAATGTGCATCGGGGAGCGTGAAGGGGAGTCTGGAATTTCTGGCCCCTTCTCTCTGGGCATGTAGTAAAAGTAGGGTTCAGGGAGGGAGGAAAGGAGGAGGCCCTGCCTGGGACTCCGGGTAGCAGAAAATGAAAGTCAGGACTCTGCAATTTCCAAGGCACTCACTCACTCTCCCAGGAGTGACCACAACACTTTCATTTTTTTTTTAAATTTGAGATTACCAAAAAACCTTATGTTAATGTTAATATGTTATGCATTTCATTTCATGTTCATGCATGCATAATGCATTTCATTGACGCATGCAATGCAATGCAATGCAACACATGTCGTTTGTTGTGACATAAAGTTTCTCAGACCGACACCAAAACCAAACAATTAGGAAACCGTCCTAAATTGTTGGTGATGAAATTCCTAAATTGTGCCTCTACACGCAGCTCCATTACATAAATACCCCAAAATAGAAAGACAAAAGTAAAAATATAATATGTTAATGGACAAATATGTAATTAAAACTAGCTTAGAGTTTGATAATTGATACCAATCAATTCATAAGTGTTCAAGTACATGCACAAAACACCGTACGTATTTTAAGAGGAAGAAAAGTAACGTAGTCGGCAGGGGCATAAAATTAAAATTAAAAAGATATTTAGCTACTCACAACACAGACATGAATTTGTCAAGTTTTTTAAATTTTAATGACGTTTTGTAATTTTGCATAATTTTGTATATTTTCCGACGTACCCTCGTTTTAGCTCCTCAGCTGCTATAAATATTGGTGCTGCCCTTCTCATAAGTCTCATAATCAGATTTCAGAAGCATTTAAGTTACTCTGCTGCCTCTCTTTACCAAAAGGGCTAAAAGGCATCTTCTTGGTTTTTAAACAGTATGGAAGAATCTGTTAAGCTCAGGAGGGATAGCGCCATTCTTGGTTTGGTTTTAGACCATGTATTGCGCTATCCATCCTGAGTTTCATGGCTTCCTCTTGCTCTCTCTCTCTCTCTCTCTCTCTCTCTCTCTCTTCTTTGCAGCCAAGCCAAGGGATTGAAACTTGTGGCCTTGTAAGTATATATGCTGCTTGAAAGATGAAACATCTGCAGAATCAGTTTGGTTTTATGTTAATTTTGTGCTTTGCTAGCTGTTTGTTTAAAATGATGAGTCCAGTTGGTTTTGGAGTTCATTTTTCTCTATCCCTTTACATCAATCTTGCTCAGTTTAAATCTCTCTTGGTTTAGAAGCTACATCTTTCTTGAAGCTTACCCAGAACCAGAAGGAAAAAAACTAATTTTCTCACATTTGCTTGGTTTCCTTGTATAACCCATTGTGAGCCTTTAAAAGTAGATAAAAATATACCAAAAAAAGACATGAGATATTGAAGAACTTATCCATAGTCACATGTTAAGGTGGGGCGAAGGATGTTGACCACTTCCAACCTGGTGATGTTATAAGTCAGGGTCTCAGATATTTCTCTTTCATTTACCTGAACTTTAGCTAAAAGGTTGGTCCATGTTCGTACGTTTAGATATTATTATTTTTCCATTTCAGGTAAAAATAGTTTCCACTTCCTTTGCTTGCTGCTTCTTCCAAAATATCATTCATTTACTCATCACTTGCTTTGATTTTTATTTTATTTTCCACCTTTTCTTTCCAAGGATTCTGTTTTTCCTATGTTGGAATTTTGTGTATCTTTGGCTAAAACTGCTCTTCACATTTAGAAATCAGAAAATTGCTTTTTGTGCAAATAGAGACTTGCCAGGTAGCTTTTGGTTTTCCTAATCAAATAGAGAGCTGTGGTGCTGTGTTGGGTTAAAAACTGCAATGTCATTACTAATTGTTGTGTTATTTGTCTCAAAACATCGAAGGGTTATCTACTTTGGGCTCAATGATTGCAGGTTGTTGCAATATCGGGAATGAATGAGAGGATTGAGATGAGGGCCAACCATGAGTAGAATTAGTTGCCAAGGCTCTTTGGTCAAGCAGATTTTTACCCTGTGAAACACTTACATGAAACGGAGATATCACTATTTTGATATTCCTGGTCAATCACAGTATTGATAATTTCGATTGATCGAAGATAGCAAAACAGTGTTATCTCTGTTTCATACAAGTTTTTTTTTGACTAATTTGAGAGCCTATGAAGAATCTTCACTTGTCCAATCTACCTGTTCAAGTTTGACTTAATGTACCACAAGGTGGAAGGAAAAGTACTTCTTTTTATGCATTGTACTGGATATGAAATCAATTATAGTTATGGACATACCAATCTTATTTAAATGCGTGGGAAAAAGTAAGAGTTTTATAGTTTAAGTGGTTAAGAATATTTTTAAGAGTTTTTAAATTTTAGTTAAAATAGTTAGAAAGTCATTATAGCAAATTACTTAAAAAGTGTTTTCTCTAACAATATTCTTTATTTTGGTTCATCTCTAATATTGTGTTATTTCTCTCACCTCCTCTCTAAATTAAAAGTTTATTAAAAAAAAAAAAAGTAAGAGGTGAGAGAGGGTTGTGTGCCTAGGAAGAGAGAAAAGGAAGAAATGGAGAACTTTCAATTTCTTTCTCCTCCTCTCTAAATGTAGAGAGCCACCAAACTTAAATAGAGAGTTTCACTAAATAAAAAGTCAGATAGCAAGTCTGTTGGAATTGCATTTTGCACTCATTCTAGTCAAAATGACTAAGGATCAAAGTATAGCAACTCTGTTAGAGATACTCTAACAACAGTTATTTATGCACCCGAAATCATGTGTTTAAATACCCCCTCTCCTCTTATCGCTTGTATCAAAAAAGATGTGCAAGGAAAAAACTTGAAGATTATGCACCAAAGCTAAAATAATATAAAAGCAAAACAAAGGCCAAAAAAGAAAAAGGAAAAATAGCATTGTTTAATTTCAGGAACCATTGGGCTTCAATTCATGGCAACCATATACTTTTTAGCCGCGCCGTAGGCCCGTTAGGCCCAACAAGAGATATTTTCATGAGAGCCAAATCTAACCGTTAAAATCGTAAATAAGATAAAACAACACCGAAACATATGGTTGCAGGCCTTCTTCAACATTACACACTGTTTCTTCATAAAAGGAGTCCTCGTTTTGTCTGTCTAAGAAATTTGAAAATGGCGAGTGGTCTCTCACACCACCTTCTCTGTATATATTCCTCAAAAACCAACCCACCATTTTCTAAAACACATTCACTGATCAGAAACCCAAAACGTTCCATTGGTCTCCGGACCCTCCTCAAGTCATCGTCTCCCAAAAACTCCAACACTTCACTGCAAAGCTCGCAGGAAGAACCCAAGCCCATTGTCACTCCTAAACAGACCAATCGCCCCGGCCCAAACCCACCTTCCAAATTGTCTTATTTCGACTCCTTCTTCATTCGGCTTCGCCGTTTAAGGTAAATTAGAGTGTATCTTATGCTATGTACCCAATTGCAAATTCATGAGAGACCAGTTTTGGTGTTCTGTTTGTTTTTGTAAGATTGTAATTTTGAATTTTGAATACACAATTGCAGAGATGAAAGTTTTATGTTTGATGGGATTGCGGTGGACATTTTGTCAATTGCTTTGCCTGCAGCTCTGGCTCTGGCTGCTGACCCCATCACCTCTTTGGTTGACACAGCCTTTGTTGGGCATTTGGGTAAAGCTTTGTTCTTTGGTGAATTAATAAAGGATTGAGCTTGTTTTTTAATTAATAGTAATAGTATTGTGTTTGTGTGTGTGTGTTTTTTGTGTTGTGTAGGGTCTGTTGAATTGGCAGCAGTTGGGGTGTCTGCTTCAGTATTCAACTTAGTTTCTAAATTGTTTAACGTTCCATTGCTCAACATCACCACATCTTTTGTTGCTGAAGAGCAGGCATTGGCTATTAAGGCTGAGGATAGTTCAAATTCAATTGGTCCTGATGGTAATTATTAATTCCTCTAGGAAGCCTTGCATATTTGTTGTTTTTTGTTCATTGCTTTAATAAAAAAATGAGTTTATTTATTTATTTATTTTATATAAAAAGATTGCCAGGGTGATAGCCAAAGCAAAAAGCTCCTTCCCTCGGTATCAACTTCGTTGGGTCTTGCTGCCACCATTGGCATTGCTGAAGCTGTTGCACTTTTTCTTGGGTCGGGTGTGTTGATGAATGTCATGGGTATACCTGCTGTATGTCATACTTAACCAACTATGAGCTTATGTGATGAATGCTAAATTATTACATATCTTAATTTCGTTGTTTGTTTAGTTTTTACTGTTGCATTTTTACTAGTATACAGCAAACATTTTTAGTCATTTTCTGCAAAATATAGACTTTATCACTGTGTTAAATGAAAGTCTGATAAGGATGGAAGAGAAGGATTAGCACATGTAATTTGGCAAATTTTTTAACTGTGGGATGTGTATTTTTTTATGCATTATGGAACTGACTGATGATGTTTCTGTAGTTTTTAATTGAGGTTTGCTATTCTTATAGGATTCACCCATGCGAATACCTGCCGAGCAATTTCTTGCCCTAAGGGCATTTGGTGCTCCACCCATTGTAATTGCACTTGCTGCACAAGGCACATTTCGTGGATTTAAGGACACGAAGACACCTCTGTATGCCGTTGGTAAACTTACTATGAGTTGCCTTGTCCTGGACATATGTTTTATAAGTATTTTCTAGCTGATTAAATGACCAAGTCTGCTTCTTCTTTTTTTCCCTTTTTTTTAATCTCAGTTGCTGGCAACATACTTAATGCTATATTGGATGTGATATTGATATTTATTTTCGATTTTGGAATTCGCGGTGCCGCTATTGCTACGGTGATTTCTGAGTACGTCAATGATGTGGTAAACTTAATTATACTTGTGTATTTAGATCTTGATGTTCCTATTGTCAAATTTTGTCAAATTTTCTCTCTAACAGAACTTTTTATGTCGATTTCTTGCAAGGTATTTGATCGCTGCTATTCTTCTGTGGAAGTTGAATAGCAAAGTGTTCCTTGTCCCTTCTTATATTGATGGGAGAAGAATCATAGGTTACCTTCAATCTGGTAGGTCTTTTTTAAAACTTGCTTATAAAATGGAGACTATAGAGATGTTTTCTTCAATTTCTAAATGTGTTTGTTCTATTTTGCAGGGGGTCTTCTTATTGGCAGAAGCTTAGCAGTGGTGTTAACTACGACACTAGCCACATCTGTGGCAGCTAGAGAAGGCCCTATACCTATGGCTGGTCATCAGATTTGCATCCAAGTTTGGTTGGCAATATCTTTGCTTACAGACGCTTTAGCACTTGCTGGTCAGGTGTGACTTTCTTGACTTTACAAGTGTCATATCACATATGTGATCAAATTACACAGAATGAATTGAACAAAATTATCATTGTGATGTTGTTTCTTCAGACACTTCTTGCCAGTGGTTACTCCCAACAAAATTATGACCAAGCACGCCGAGTTATATATAGAGTTCTACAGGTTGAAATTCTTCTCTTTTTAACCGTTTCATTCTCATCGTTGATTGATATCCTCTTTTTCCTCCACCTCTTTTATGGCATCGACACCATGGCTAACGCGAATCTCCATTTACCGTTCTTTGAATTTCAAACAGCTTGGCCTAGTGATGGGAACTGGTTTGGCAGTTATATTGTTCATCAGTTTTAAACCGTTTTCTAGCTTATTCAGCACAGATCCACAAGTTCTTACAATTGCATGGTCTGGTATATTGGTAAGGAACTTCATATCTGAATAGTTTACATGTTGGAAACCTATGTACCTGATGTGGACACTGTTTTTCAGTTTGTTGCTGGATCTCAGCCAATAAATGCTCTAGCATTTGTTCTTGACGGACTGTACTATGGAGTTTCAGATTTTGGATATGCTTCCTATTCGATGGTATTCCCTGATCCTATCATGAAAGGTAATCGGTTATGCCATATATTGTTCTCTCATCTCTCTTTTTCTTTTCATGAGTAGGTACTTGTAGGACTGATTTCTTCAATCTTCATTCTTGTTGCTTCTCCTGCTTTTGGCCTTGCTGGAGTCTGGACCGGGTTGTTCCTCTTCATGGCATTGCGTGTAATAGCTGGAATGTGGAGGTAAATAAATTCCTTTATGAACTCAAGTCACACATTAGGTTGAGGACCACCTAGTTTACTCTAGGCTAAATGGTCATAAGAGTCTAATGTATCTTACTTCACTATAGTTTTCTCTGGCTATCAAAAGCTGCAAATATGTGCAACTTAATTTCTCCCTGATAAATATTATTCCGCTACAGGTTGGGCACAAAGAGTGGACCATGGAAATTGGTCTGGGATAAGAGGAAGCTGGAAAGTTAGTGTGACATAGGCTCATCTCCTAGTAAAGGAGAACACAAACTAATCAGGGGATTTCGAACACAAGTAACTGCTCCAAAGTTTGATGCTGATGGAGTAACCTGTTGTCTCTGCTCCAGTGATGACATGGGTTTTGTTCTGGTGGTCAAGGGCCTATCCAATTACTAAGACCGGCCAGATCAACAAGAAGGTGGCTTTTATTGAGCTTCTGGCTACTCACTGGATTTAGTATGCGAAGGACGCAGAAGTTGATCAGAGTTCCAAACCAAGATTTCTTCCCTTCCATACTTAACCAGGTTCTTGTAGTTTAGGTGCTTTTTGAATTTTGTATATAAATTAATGCTGTTCATGTTTCTCACAACTGTAGCCCCCAAAATGTCTCAGATGTATACATTTTCTCAAGGAAAAAAGGCAACCATTTGTGACAAAATAATATCAGATGATTTATGAACTGTTTTATTGTAAGGAAAGGAAAGAATAGTCTTTTTGTTATTGAAAGACTCCAAAAATTTCAATTAGCGTGGCTCAGGATATGTTTGTTAAAACACGTACAGGAGGCAACCTTAATATCAACTAGGGCTGTCTTTCGGCCGGATCGGATCGGAAACAGCAATTCCAATTCCAATCCAATATCTTTCGGAATTCAATATAGAGTTCCGATTCCGATTCCAAAAAAATTTGGAAATTTTTGGAAGATTCCGATTCCGAAGCTCTTAACTGACAAAAAAAATTTAAGAGATTTAAATGCCCAAACTAGCATTTTGTAAAAATCTCAACTAAACTTTAATCAAGAAAACCCAGCTTAGGGGTTTAACAACTAGTCCAACAGGAACTTTACAGGCCCAAATAGGTTGTACTTTTATGTCCCTACACAAAATGACTGAGTTTGAAGATATTTATAAAGGACTAAACACCTAAAGTTTATTCTTGCAGTCGATATGGGACTCCAACAAGAAATGGGAGTGCAACTTCTCTCTCCACTCTTTTCTTGATTTCTACTTGGTTACTCATCCATCACTTCTCCTCTCTCTTCCGTTTCTTCCTTTCTAATCCATGAATGCCAACCTTCATTTTCTTTCTTAAAACTCTTCAGATATGGAACAATATGTACGGATCCCGTTAGGAAAAAAACAAATACACTTCTCCAACCAAAAAAGAAATCATTCTTCAATTCTTTATCTCTACTGTTTCTTCTCTTGCATTTTTATTTTTCTGGGTTTGCACTAAATCATTTATCCGATGTATATGTTCTCCATTGAATCCTCATTGGAGCTCTCTTCCCTTGTTGCAATACCCCACACCATCCAGATTTTTTCTTTATCATTTATTTTTCTGTTTCTGCACAAATTCATTACTTTTTTGGTATTGAGATGGAATGAAAACCTTTAATTAAGAAAGAAAGAAAATCAAAGAATGAGTTTTAAAAATTTAGAAATGTTTCCTTCTTTTTTTCGTCACTTCAATTCAATGTAGGATTGGAAAAAAAACGCAGATGGTTTTTTTTAAAAGTTATAATTGCCTTGGACCTCCTCTTTCTGATTATCCTTGGAACCTATTATAATTGCCCAAGGCATAGCTTATTTTGAAAGTTATAGCATGTTTGAATTCACCTTATATATATATATATATATATATATATATAACAATCTATTATTTTATATACAACAATCTATATAGTATATTGATTATTAATCAAAATAATTTATCCTACATATTATATATTTATATTTTGTTCATGTGAATCAAATTTTTTTGATTCCATGCTAAAGATGGATTCACATTCATCAATTGATGCTCAAGACTCAAGTTATAGCCGAGTGACTATCACATTGGTTTTAAATTCTAGTGGGTCATGAACATGTATAAAGAGTGTTAGACGTTAATCATGCTCTAGACAGTTGTAATACTACAATTTTCAGATTGGAATACTACAATTGTTAAAGCTCCAATTAATATACGCACATTATATGTGGTGTTTCATGTATAAAATGATTTTATAATTAAAAGTTTAATTGAAGATAGTTTATAATTTTAAAAATACATACATAAATATAAAATGAAATAGTATAATACTTCCTACATTTACCATATATGTACATAGTACATATGGATATAACAAGCACACATATGCACCTTTTTGTTATATTAAATCAAGCATATTTGCCAAATATATATATAGTCTTAAAGTTACATACTACTATGTTTAGTTTTTTTTTTTTTTTTGTCAAGCCTATATTTAGTATGTACAAATATTTGTATGTGGGTACTAAAACTTAACAAATAAGAAATGAAACATATATAAGACCTATAAACTAAAAATAATGCAATTATACTTAGAAACTCGGAATTTTTCGGAAAAAAATTGAAAAAATCGGATCGGAATGGATTCGGAGAACTTCGGAATTTTTCGGATTGGAATTTCGGAATGTTCGGCATTTATTGGAATTTTCGGATTTCGTCATTTTCGGATATCGGATTTATCGGAGTCGAATTTTTTTGGAAAAAATCAGACCGGAATCGGTCGGAATCGGATTTTCCAATCCAACTTACACCCCTAATATCAACCAAACAAAACCAAACCTAAGTGTGGTGGCCAAAGGGCATAATATGATATTATTAAGAGAATCATGTTGACACCTACAAAATGTTTACAAAATGACACAAAGATTCTAAAATGAAAAGACAATTTCCATCACAATGGAAGATGGAGACTTATTTTTTTTTCCCTGCAACAAAATACAGCTAATTCACTTAGTTTGATCCTTGTTCCAAAGAAAATCTCAGAATCCTTCTGCAAGTCTGCACGAACATGAATCACAAGCACTGCAGCACAGAATACCAAAACGCATGTCGTTGATTAAACCTCCTTTGTAGAAACATAAACTACAATATCAACAAGCATCCAATTCAGCTAGTCTCAACTAAGAGTAAGGGAACCATGAACCATGAAACACCTGCTCTTCTAATACACCTGAATCATAATTTTGCCTGAACAAATCTACATCGAAATCGATGTCTAAACTTGCTTCCTCCGTATGAGCCAACCTTCCTGGTATGTTACCCTGTGGTTGTGTCTGTGATTGGTTAGGGAGATTAGGCAGCCTTTCCCCTTGTTGGTTCTGAGCATCAATGCCATATGATTCTTCTACAGACCAATTATGCAAGTTGGCAAGTCTGTTCTCCTGCATTTTTATATCATTTGAAGGCCTAATGTCATCTAAGCAAGCATAACTATCTATGAAGCCATTATGGCCATTTAAGTTCGTAGTTTCTACAAGACCTCCCCGCAATTCTTGATCCGTCATTGATCTCTTAATTTCATCGTTAGATGGCTCAAAATCGGCTGTTACCAGATTGCTGGCCACATTTGTCTGCTCATTATGCATATAGTGGCAGCTATCATCTAGGCCATTGTGACTTCCGGATTCCAGAATCATGGGAAATTCTTTCTCCATGGCTTCGCTCGTTACAGGTTTCTCAACATTAACATCCTCTGAAGGGTTGCAATCATTTCTTCCATTGCATTCCGCATCTACAAGCTCATTATTTAAGTAATCGTTGTTGGACCTCAAAAAAGTCTCCAAAGATTCCCAATCATTATAATAAGGCTTCCCATCAGGTACTGAATCAAGATTCACAACCTGTAGCTCATTATGCAAGTAATCAGGCCTATGGTTGAAGCTTTCATAACTCCCGGTTTGAAAAACACTAGTTTCTTCAGCATCATTTCTGGCAAGCTCATACTCAGTTTCCAATTCACATTTCACATCTTTAGCTTCTCTTAGAGTAGCATCTAACACCTCTAAATCCTGTGACGCAAAACCCACAGAACAATCAGTTTCTTGCTTCGGCTCTTTATGCACACAATCCTCAAAGAAGTCATAACTTTCCTTTGATTTGCCTACCACAAATCGAGAGCTTTCCATAGCACACTTGCTGCTCATGTCCAATCCCTCTGCCTCATCCCCATTATTATATGTTGTTGAAGACTCATATGATGATGATGTTGTTGTTTTAGTTGTTCCAGAATACACAGAATTAGAATACTCCTTCAATTTCATAGTGTTTTGTGGAAAGTTGAGCCTGGCCAAACCACCATACATGGCCCTTGCAGCTTCATCATAAGCAAAAGCAGCATCATAGGCTGTAGGGAAAGTACCAAGCCAAAGACGACTGTTCTTCTTTGACACACCACTAAAATTATTTGGTTCTCGAATTTCAGCTACCCACTTGCCCCAAGTCCTCTGCCTAACACCTCTATAAACACAATCTGAGTTCTCAGGCCCTCCTTTCCCTTTCATACATCCCTTTTTGGACCCCTTAGATGGGGCCTTCCGCTTCTTTTTCACTCCATCTTTTGCAAAATCAAATCTGTCATTGTAATTCTTCCATTTAGCCAGAGTGTCCTCAATTGAATCACAACCATTACGTCTCTTGGGCAATTTTTTATCCCTGAAAGAAAACAAGTACCAAAAAGAAAAAAGAATTAGAACTTTCTTTAGACTGGTCGAAGTTTCATGAAATTCAAAGTTGGCTCTGTAACTTTTAAACAACCAACATGGACAAAATTTACAGGCCCCTAGAAAAAAAGAGACTTCAAAATTTCCCAAAACTTCAATTTCTCATAGTACACAATCATAATGGAGAAAGATAACAAAGTAGAGGAACCAAACACAAAACCCCAGATGGGGAAGATGAAAGAAAACCCATTATAAAAGAAGAAATGAAAACATGCCTCAAAGAACTCACCCGTCAGAAGCCTCAGACGTCATGGGAACTCAGAAAGATGTCTGCTTTCCTCTTCTCTTTTTGTGGGTCTGCTTATTCTACTCTTCTCTCAGGCTTCCTTCTTGTTATGTGTAAAAACTGATAAAAGGGTTTATCTGGGGTTTAAGTACGCGTTTAGCGTTTGCCCCTTGAGCAAGGTTTTGAGGCGTTTGAAGAGTTTGGTTTATCTGTTTTCGGCCAGCCAGAAAGCAAGGCCCCCTGTTCCTGCTAATAAAGCAAGCTTGTCGTCACTATGACTTGGGGACGAAGGCAAACTGTGAGATATTCCCGAAAAGGATATGTGTGAAATGATGACATGAACTATTCGTCGCAGCCTTATTTATGGCATCCTTTTGTGACACGTAGACTTTGTACCCTGTTTTGTCCCACGTTTTCTTGGCCACGAAGACTTGGGTTTTCTATTTGTCCATGATCTCTCACAGTTTGCTGATTTCTTTTATGTTAGTTTAATTGGCAGTTGGTGCTCCAATATAAAGCTGGTTTAATAGTAATTAGAATTTAATGCACCTCTGTTTGATTAGGAAGAAACTAGTGCAAGAGTCCTAATCTTCGGTCAAACAAAAATATTTGAATATGAAGTGCCCTTGACGCAGCAAAAGGTGATTTATTGAGACAAGAAAGAGTCGAGAGTTCAGCTTTTCTGATTTCAAAACCCCAGAAATAAAAAGAGGTTGATTTGTTTGTTTAATAAAATTGTTCCTCATAAGACCTCTAACTTAATGAAAAAGGAATTTAATTTGCAGACTAGAGATAAGGGCGAAGGTAAGTAAGGACCAGTGCAGTTACTGGTCTTCACTCAACTTTTTTTCTTTTTTAAAAAATGTAATATGTATTGCTATATTGAATTAATATGTTTATTTTATCACGTAGGCCAGCAGCCAAATCCTGTTTCCCTTTCCACCAAGCTCCACTTTTCTTTCTTTTTTCCAAAGGTTTATGGCTCTTATTATTATATATTTACCCTTTTACAAAAATTGATAAAATCCTAACCATTTTTCTCCTTTCTTGGAGATACACAAGCAGCAAAGCAGACTTTCTCAATGCACTGCCTGTGGGTTTTTCTCTCAAACTCCATATTAAACTATCAAGTTTTAATTAGGTTAATTTATTCAATATCAAGTTTTTATTAGGTTAATTTATTCAATTAAAATTTTTTTTAGTAGTTCTCTTATTTATTTTTTTTTGTATTTATTTATTTTTAGTTCATAAAATTTTGATTTTTTTTCTTTTTATTGATTTTAAGAAAAATTAGGTATTAAACATAAATAACTTTAGGGAGACTTTGGAAAAACCCAAAGGAGAGAGAAATTTTTTAAAAGAAGTTAAAATGGACAAAGTTGTCCTTATTTATTTTTGGATTTCTTAATGAATCATTTACATTTGCATGTCTTTAATTTGAAAGTCGAGAGGTTTTTCTGTCTTTTTTGAAAAAGCTTTGGCTTTTTCCAAAAGTGAAAGTTTTTTTATGACTAAAACCTAAATTTACTATAACTTTACTAATTAGTATTTGAGATATTAGGTATTTTTGTTTGGGTTTTAATACCTAGGAAAAAATTGTTATTTTGGATTAGACCAAAGAGGAAGCCCAAATTCATTGGGTCAGCTTAAAACTAAAAGCTTAAAAGACAATGCTACCCTTTTCCTTAAAAAAACCTGGCCCGTCTTTAAAACCTACAAAATAAAAGTAAATTTAGGTTTTACCCATAAAAAAACTTTCACTTTTGGAAAAAGCCAAAGCTTTTTCAAAAAAGACAGAAAAACCTCTCAACTTTCAAATCAAAGACATGCAAATGTAAAGGATTCCTTAGGAAATCAAAAAATAAATAAGGGCAATTTTGTCTATTTTGGCTTCTTTTAAAAAATTTCTCTCTCCTTTGGGCTTTTCCAAAGTCTCCCCAAAATAAATGACTCTTTAAACTACGACGAACCTTTCGCTGCAAAGCACAAAACTCTTCTTCTTCTCTCGCTGAAAAATCAATCATCAATCATAGTACCCTTCTTCTTCTTTCCCAAAACCCTAACCACAAAACTCTCCTGCAAAGCCGAACCTTTCACTTCCTCTCTTCACTTTGCCCAATGCCTTCCATCACCATTACAACCAGATGTAGCCCCAGACAGCAGTTCCACAAAGCACACCACCCTCCTTGTTGAGACCTTCCATGAGCACCAGAGGCTCAAAGCCTTACTTCAGAAGCTCATCAATGGCTTTTGCCCTCTACAATTGCTTGGAGAAGACGGTGATTGGACCAAAGACCAACTTTGGGCTGCCATCAGATTCCTTAAACATACTTTCAGGTTCAATGAAATTCTTCAAGTGCTTTTTTATTTTTTTCCCTCTCTCGTTATTTCTTGCTTTATTAATTCCAATAAGTCTAGGATTTGCAATTTGGATATTGGGTTCTGGGTTTTGAATTTTGAGGGGTTACCAATGGAATTTTTTAATTTTAGTTTATTTTTTTATCATTTTTTTTTATAGAGAATTTATTTTTGGTCATATGGTGTGAATTTCTTTAATAAGCTGGGAACCTGTGGTATATTTGGTTGCCAAGAAAGCCAGAAAAGTAATGCAAGAAAAAAAATGGTTGCTATGATTTCTGTTCTGTAGTGTTCTAGAAATGGTGAAAATGTTTGCCTAGTTAAGCTCAACTAAATTGATTTTTTTTCATAGAACTGAGGATTTAGGAAAAAGTTCACTGTGTATTCATATGTTTTATCTTTTTATTTTTTTTTATTGTTCTTTTCTTTCGTTGTTTCTTTTTTATTTTCCTAAGCATCTAAAATGAGCATCATGAGAAGTAGTTGTCTATGTTTCTTATTGAAATTGTTACTCTGGGAACTCTAAACAGTTGTTCGATATGTGGAAGAACATCGAGAAATCACGGATTAATGAGTTCAACTACAACAAGATAATAGGTCTGATGGTATTGCAAGATAATAGGTAATATTGAAATGAAGCTGTTTGTAGGGAGTCGATTTTCCAGTTTTCGTGTAATGTTTTTTTGTTAGTTGCTCAATTCTTGTGATATTAATTTCATATCAGACTTCACATCAATATTTTGATCTATTGTTTAAATCTCCACCTTGCATCCTTATTATTTTAGTCGTTGATATCTATTGTCAATGGTATTGCAAAACTTTTTGGTTTAGCTTTTTGGTGCATGGGTTTGAACTTTTTGATTTGGAAATGGTATTGCAAAACTACATTGTACAGGTTTGCATTGTAGTTTTGCACAAACTACATTGCAGTTTTCATTTAATTACAATTTGATTTTTGTTCTTTCCTTGGCCTTCAACCTCACCAATTTTAAGAGTAGAGGCTACACATATGAGGAATTGGGTGGGCAAGAGAAGAGTAGAACTACCCAAGAGCATGGGAACTCAAAATTAGACTTTTGGAACCTAGAAACTGCATTGCAGTTTTGGAAAATGCATTGCAGTTTTCATTTAATTACAATTGGATTTTTGCTCTTTCTTTGGCCTTCAACCTCACCAATTTGAAGAGTAGAGGCTACCCAGATGAGGAATGGGATGGGCAAGAAAAGAGTAGAACTACCCAAGAGCAAGGGAACTCAAAATTGGACTTTTGGGAACTGGAAACTGCATTGCAGTTTTTATTTAATTACAATTTGATTTTTGTTCTTTCCTCGGCCTTCAACCTCACCAATTTGAAGAGTAGAGGCTAGCCAGATGAGGAATTGGGTGGGCAAGAGAAGAGTAGAACTATCCAATAGCAAGGGAACTCAAAATTGGTCTTTTGGAAACTGAAAACTGCATTGCAGTTTCCATTTAATTACAATTGTTTTTGTTTTTGTTTTAGGTTTTTTTTATTAACATAATTGATATCTACATTGTATTTTTGTTGCAGTTTCTGTTTTTATTTGCAGTTTTTGTGTGAATAAGTGTTGCAGTTTCTATTCCATATTTCTATTTTAGAATAATTTTTGCAAGTCTATGGGAATATTACAACTGTTCATCGACTTAAATGTGCTTTGAACTTAGTTTTAGTACTTTAATCATGGTTTTGCCTCTTGGTTTCTATACAAATATGAGCAGATATTTGTCATAAAATGCACTGCAATTTCCGTTTGTTGCAATTTTTGATAAGAAACTGCAGTGCTATTTCCTGTTCCATATTTCGATTATAGAATAATTTTTCCAAGTCTATGGGAATGTTACTACTGCTTATCTACTTATATGTGTTTTGAACTTAGTTTTAGTACTTTAATCATGGCTTTGCCTTTTGGTTTCTTTTCACTTTTGGGCATATTTTTTTCATAAACTGCACTGAAGTTTTTGTTTGTTGCATTTTTTTATCAGAAACTGCAATGCAGTTTCCTGTTCCATATTTCAATTTTAGAATAATTTTTCCAAGTCTATGGGAATGCTAGAACTACTCATCGACTTAAATGTGTTTTGAACTTAGTTTTAGTACTTTGATCATGGATTTGCTTTTTGGTTTCTTTGCAAATTTGAGCAAATGTTGCCATAAACTGCGTTGCAGTTTCAGTTTGTTGCAGTTTCCGTTTGTTGTAGTTTTTGATCAGACACTTCAATGAAATTTCCTGTTCCATTTCCGTTTGTTGCATCTTGTTATAATATTATATGACAGTAGAGATATATAACAAATTTTTTTCTCAGATTAGGTTGACCACATCATTGTTGTAATCAACAACCTCATCTTCCTCTTCTTCTTCTCCAACTTCTTTTTTTGCTTTCCCTTTGTTTGTTTTCTTCTTTTGTTTTGTGTTGGTCTTTTCTTTCTTTGGTTTGTTTGCCACAACAATTTTCTTGTGTAATTCTTCTTCTACGAGGCCTTTTGATGGTTTTGTTTGTAGTTTTGGTTTTACTTTTTTTTATACAGTTTTTGCATGAATCTGTGTTGAAATTATTTTTTTATTTTTTTTAATTTTTTAATCGATGATTGTTTATATAAATATTGTGTAATTGAATAAATATCACAAAAACGAGTTTGGTGTAGTGGTTTGTGAGTGAGGCTTCCTCATTTGAGGGTCAAGGTTCGAGTCCCTGTAATGACACAAATTCTTCTATTTTTTGAGGGTGAATAAAGGGCAATGGAGTTAGTCCCCGGTTGGACGGAGATGGGTGGCGGTGGTTGGCCAATGATGGGCGGTGGCGGTAGGTGGCGGCGGCTCGTCGGCGGTGGTGGCAGCAGGCCGGAAGGGGGTTGACCGGCGGCGGAAGTGGTGGTTGGCCGGAAGGAGGTTGGCTGACGGCAGGTGGTGGTGGTTGACCGGCGGCGGAGGTGGTGGTTGGCCGGCGGCCGGTGGTAGTGGTTGACCGGCGACGGCGGCAGCTAGCCGGAAGGAGGTTGTCTGGCGGTAGGTGGTGGTGGTTGGCCGGCGGCGGCGGCGGTGGTAGCTGACCGGAAGGGAGATTGCCGGAGGTGGACATGTGGCATAGTGTGCTTGCTTTTAAAGGAGTGGCATTCTGTGTAATTTTGATGTTTTTTAATTACATTATTGTAAAATTAATACTACTTTTTGGTTTTTGGCCTTATGCTAATTAGGTGAAATTGTATTCCTATCTTCCAAATTAGTAAACTATATAGTGTCTTAAAATGAAAGCTCCCTTGATTTTAATTGATCTTTTAATTTATGTATAAATGATTGCTTCGTTGCATATATTGAGAGAGACATTTCCAATAGTATAGATGACGAGGTTGTTATGCAACGATTTCAAAATATGAAAACTCGTCAAGAACAATGATGATTGTAATGAATATACAATATGATTTTTGATGTTTTGGTATGTTTTGTGAGTTCAAATTTTTTATTGTTTATATTTTGTGAGAGGCTCCCACGCACATGAAATTCTGGCTTCGCCACTGCTAGATGTATTAGGTTTGAATTCCCACGATATCATAGTTGTGTGTGTGAGAAATTCCCCTCCCATATAATTTAGACTATCCCTTGTGCTAAAAAAAAATTCCCCATAAATATACTTTATTATACTAAAATAGTGCATTGAAAATGTTTTGGTCCTATTTTATCCAAAATTCATGATGTTTATGCTTAGTTTTTTGCTATAAAAAAATATAATAATAATAAATAATAGAAGTAGGAGGTTTCATAGCTTGTAACAATAGCTTTTAAATAATAAAAAATATTTTAATATAGATAACCAATAGTGAGGGGAAATTGAATAGAAAGTAGGAGGTTGTTTCTTGGAAAATTCTTCGAATCAATTCATTTAACTTCTCTTATATCTATGAGTTTAGACACAAAAAAGTGGGGATAGGGTTTGCCCGTTTTTAAGAGATGGGACTTGGATTGGAAAGCTTGACCATCGTGAACGTGAACAAGCCTCCCTATATAATATATATATATATATATATATATATATATAAAATCCCATCAACCATTGTCACACAGTCATACTGTTGACAAATCACAACACAATGAATTGCTTTCCAATCACAAAAGTACCAACAAATCAGACGCATGTGATCCCCGAAAAAGAAGAAGAAAAAAAGGACAAATTTTGGAAATCTTCTTTGTTCAGTTTTCTGGTAGGCACAAGGCCCAAACATGGAATCTATATGGGCCTTGAGCAACCCAAACAAACAGTTTTCTGGGTATTCATGGCGGAACGAAGGCCCAAACATGGTCATTTTACTGCTCTCTGACCATTACTTAAAATTTTACGCCTCTCATTTTTGACACAACGACGTTTTCTTGTGATGGGAGCTCCCTTTGGTTGGTGGTTTTGCTGGTAATATGGGAACTGAACAAATCTTACAAGCTAATAATCATGGCCTTGAACTGGTGGGCAAGGAGGGTCCTTTCCTAATTTTCTGAGATGGCAATTGTGCTGCTTATCGTCGGCCTCTTGAATTTGTTGTTAGGTTGTCGTGTTGCGTATGCTTGAATCAATGAAAGGAGAAACAAACATAGGCAGGTGAAAGATGAAAATATTGCACAATCATTTGCTTTCTTCTTCTTCCCCCTTATAAATGGACAAGATACAGCAAGTGCACATATAACTGAAAGGACGCAGGGTATCAAATCATCCCCATCTTCAAGACCACGAAAACATGCCACACCGTAATTAGTACAAGAAAACACTTCCATGGTTCCAACAGATCTTCATCTCAAAAGTCACCAACTGCATGATGCATCGAATGTCAACTAAATCTTACATATACATGAGCTACCACATCATCAAGCAGGAAACTTTCCTGTATGCTGTGATTCCAACAGAAAACCACAACAAACGTGAGGCGCAGAACACTACACAAGGATTCACCGACTTAATTACTCGTCGTTTTTGCAAGTGAGAATATAGCTTCCCACCATGAAGGATTCACTGATTCCAGAACAAGATAAAGAAGACAAAAGTGAGGCACATAAAGCTGAATTTGTGGGCTGACTTAAAATCTCTTCAAATACATGAAAATTGGTAGTCATGAAATTTGTGGACTGATTTTTAACGGTAGTCAACCTACGACAACTCCAAATACATGAAAATTGGTGCTAGAGAGACCTTCCGTTCATCGTTTTATTCACTTACAAAACAATGTGATTCCACATAAGAGTAATTATTAGTTATCATCGTAGAACAGAAATTGAAGGTCCGCAGATAAGGGGAATCAAACATTTGAAATACAACCATTACAAGACAATTATTAACAATGAGGTGCCCAATTTTTGTATAGAGGGTGCAGAGGGCTGAGAACAACAATCTACTGTAACGGTAATGCATGTCTCACCTAAAAAATTAAAAAAAGATTTGTTAACTACAGTAGACAACATACAAGGTAGACTCGACAGAAATCTAGACAGGGCCGTCTCAGGCGGTTGATATGTGTTGGTGATAATGGAAGTGGACAAGCTCAGCTACCAGAGAAAGCCTTCAGAAAAGAAACCTAAAAGGAACTAGAATCTGGACTGGAGTAAGAAGAGACATGTTGAAAGTACGGAAATGCTAAATTTGTAAATGGAAATACTGCAAGATTCAATATGTAAAAAAAGGAACACAACATTATGTGGAAGAAACAACGATCAAACAATTTAAAGAGACAATGCAAAACATGAGGGCAATGTTGAGCTTTGTACTAAGACTTTACACAACATTATTAATGTCAGATAATTCACTAATATAGGTTCATTGCTTCACTCAATACATGAAATAAACTAAACACGAAGGAAAAGGAAAATTACCCTGACATCACCACAAAACACCATCGGCAATAATCAAGCAATTACTCCAACGCAGCAGACCTTGCAGCTTTGTACCTTAACTTCCTATTGAGATTTTCCTGCCAAAATTTGCCAAAAGAATGAATTCACAACTTCCAAATATGGTATGCAGAGCACACACTTAGCATTGAAAATGAATAAAAAATAAAAAATAAAAAATAATGGCATACAAGTTCAATATTGCAATTGATAAATTCATGACAATTTGACTGCTTTGACAAAATCCCATCCAAATTTACATACAATTTCCCGAAAATTTACTAAATTCAGTAAAGGCTCACCTGCTCAAGAACGTTAGCGGAGCTCTTCTCAACGAGCGTGGTCAAGCTTTCAATCTTCACAAGCATTTTCTCATACAAATCCTCCACGCCAGTCGTGTAATTCGCAGCCTCCGAACCCATTAGCCTACTGAGGCTCCCAACCTCCAACCCCTGAGTGCACATATCCAACTCGCTCTGGTCCTTGTTAACTTGCCTCAACTGATCCAAATTCTCCTCTCCTCTGTCCACAATCATCGGCGAAACCCTCAGCTCGAATGGCAAATTGGGAAAAGGCGAGTTGGGACTGAAGTTCTCGTACTGGGCTCGAAACGCCGGCCCAATGTTGACGATTTGAATTGATTTGGGCTCGAAGGAGTGTTTGGATGCACGGAAGTGGTAGGCCCGGTACTCGTGGGTGTGGATGGTCTGATCGGTGATCGGAGAAGCGAATAGGAGAAAGAGGGAAGGAACGAGATTAGGGCTGGAGGGGCCTTCTGGAGGGTTTTGGATTGGGAACGTGAGATTGGGGTTGGAGGAGAGAGCGTTGGAGACTGAGAATTCTCTGAGAGAGGGACGGAGGTGGGTTTTGCGGCGGCCGGAGAACCAGCCGAGGAGGTGGGCGGAGGGGGATTGGGCCTGGGCCAGGACCAGGCGGCGGAGGAGGACCGGGTCGACCCGGCCGGAGGAGTTGTAAAAGGAGTGGGTGGAGCCGGAGCAGAAGAAGCCGGTAATGGTGGCGATGAGAGTGGCGGAGGAGGTGGAATTGGGAGAGTCGTCGGTGAGGGTGGGGGCGATGTGGCTGACGTGGCCGAAGATCAGACCGTCGACGGAGCCTTGGGAGGTTGAGAAGCGTTGGATCATGGAGGCTAGGGCTGGCCCTGATATTGCTACTTTGTCGATGGAAGGGTCTTCCATTGCATTAGAAATTTGAGCTCTGAGGAGAGAGAGCGAGAGAGAGAGATTGAGCTCTTACAGAGAGTCTCAGGCTAGTCACCAGATTGCGCGAACAAGCAGAAGTGAATTAAATGGCAGTTGGGTTGGAATGTAATTTTACCATATTGCGCGAAAAATATAGGCAATATTAAATTTGTATTTATTTACTTATTTTTTAAATGGCATTTTATTTTAGGAATAACATGAAAGTATTTGATTAGAAGAGAGTGATGGGAAAGTAAGTGACACTAATTTGGTTGTCAACACTTTTAAGTGCTGCAATTTCATAACTTTATTGACTTCTGTTTGTTTAACGTTTAACAGAAACACAACTTGGATAAAAAGAATACATTATAATTTATTATCATCCTCGACCAAAAGAATCAAACAATAACCTATATTTACATATACTAATTTATAAAGAATTTTCAATGCCTACCTCTTCCTAAACCTGTGAACAAAGTAATTTTATAACAAAACCCTCCTTTATAATAATAAATAATAAAACCCTGACTCTCATTTGTTGTTGCTGTTGATGATGGAAACAAACCCTTTTTAGTCAGTTGTTGATGGTGGTGGTACTTCTTCTGTGCCTTCTTCAGCAGAGCCAACATTTGCCTCAGGCTGCTGAATCTCCTCTAGCTGATGCAGAACTTGCTGAGCTTCTGGTCGCGCCGCTGGCGATGGATCCACGCAGTGCAGAGACAGTTTCAATGTGTTAAGCAGCACATCACCTATGGTTGGCACATCCCTCATGAGCTCCAAATCGAAAACTTCGTTTGTCCACTCCTCTTTCACAATGGATGCCACCCACTGGGGCAAATCCATGCCGTTCATTGGTTCCCCGGGAGACTTCCCTGTCAGGAGCTCCAATATGATCACCCCAAGGCTGTACACATCAGTCTTTGTTGTGCTCTTCTTGGCCTTTGAGAGCTCTGGTGCATTGTAGCCAAGGGTTCCTGCAGTGGCAATCACATTGGTGTTTGCAGCCGCCGTCATGAGCCGGGAAAGGCCGAAGTCTGCAATGTGACCGTTGGTCTGCTCATCTAGCAGTATGTTGCTGGATGTGAGATTCCCATGTATGATGTTCTCCTGGTTGTGCAGGTGGCAGAGTCCACGCGTCACACCGATCGCTATGTTCATCCTTGTTGGCCAATCAATGATGGTTTCGGGCCCTCGAGCTGCATAAGATGCTACATTAGCATGTTGGCCAACATTTACAGTATATAGTTGTATCAAACAATCAGGAAAACCATGAGCTATAGTTGAATCAACTTACCATGAAGGAAGGATGCAAGACTGCCATTAGGCATGTAATCAAAGACCAGAAGCTTCTCTCCCTTAGGTCCCAAGTAATAGGCCCTCAGAGCTAGGAGATTTGGGTGCCGGATCTTCCCAAGTGCCGCAGCTTCAGTTTCAAACTCCTTTTGACCCTTTGTAGTCTTTTCCCTCAACCTCTTCACTGCAACTTGATTACCTTCCTCTAATGTTGCCTTATATGCAGTCCCATATGTACTCTTTCCCATTATCTCAGCAGTGGCACACAATAGGTCATCAGCTGTAAAAACAAATGGCCCATCAAAGTGAACAAGCTTTCCACCAGCTTCACCGCCATATTCCACTCCGGTGGTAGCAGGAGCCGCCTTGTCAGTGCTCCCAGCAGCAGCCTGCTTGACAGTTTTATCATTCTTTCCCTTTGAAGCAGACCTTTTCCTGACCAAGCAAACAAGCAAAATGCAGCAGAGTAGAAGCAGAACGGCTAGGAGGGCACCTGCTGCTATGAGAATTATATCTTTCGTACTTAGTTTGTGGTGATGCTTTTTCTTCAAAGGCCGTGTTGGTGGAGATGGAAGAATCTGAGGTGGGGGAGAAGAGCAAGGAGTTGAAGTGCTATAGCCACATAGCTGAAGATTCCCCACAAAAGAGCTGGAATTGAACTTTTTGGAGAGGAGGGATGGGACTGGGCCAGAGAGATTGTTGTGAGAAACATTGAAGGAAGTGAGATTGGCTAGGCTGCCAAGTGAAGCAGGAATTTCTCCACTGAATTTATTTTCAGATAAATCAACTTGGTAAATTCCAGAAATATTCCCAATAGATGCTGGAATATGGCCACTGAAATTATTCTTCCTCAGGTTGAGTACTGAGAGGTTCTGCAATCTGTCAAGGCCTTCTGGAATTTCTCCACTGAATTTATTTTCAGATAAATCAACTTGGTAAATTCCAGAAATATTCCCAATAGATGCTGGAATATGGCCACTGAAATTATTCTTCCTCAGGTTGAGTACTGAGAGGTTCTGCAATCTGTCAAGGCCTTCTGGGATGTGGTTATCGAGGCGATTGCCCTCTAGATTCAATGAAACAAGGGAGGAGAGGTTGGAAAAGCTAGAAGGAAAGCTTCCATTGATAGCATTGTTGGATAAGTCTAGCTTTTGGAGCCTAGTGAGCCCCCCTAGTTCATTGGGAATGGTCCCAGTAATCTGGTTATTGTTTACAGAAATCTCTTCAAGAAAACCCAACTTGCTCAGAGAACTTGGAATAGTTCCAGAGATCAGATTATGATCAAGGGTCAGGATCGCAAGTAGGTAGCTTCTATTTCCTGCTCCAGTACCCCAAGTACTTGGAACAGAACCAGAGAGGTTGTTGTGTTGGAGAGCAAGGATGGTGAGAGAAGGTGACTTGGTGAGACTAGGTGGGATAGTACCAGAAAGTGAATTGAAGCTCAAATTGAGCCTGAACAACTTGGTAGAGTTTGCAAGACTAGAAGGAATTGTACCAGTAAGTGAATTGTTGCTTAAATCAAGAGTTTGAAGAAGAGGGCAGTTACCAATTGAAGGAGGTATGGAACCCGAAAGCCGGTTATGGAAGAGGTAAACCCCTCTGAGATTGCGAAGGAAGCCAAGAGACCAAGGGACAGGGCCAGCCAAAACGTTGTCGTGGAGGCTGAGCTTTCGAAGTGCTTGCAGCTGCCCAATCTTCTCAGAGATTCTGCCCCCGAGTCTCTTCCATGGAAGCTGGATTGCAATGACCTGTCCCTTGACGCACTTGATTCCTGCCCACCCACCTGAGCAGGCTCCATAGCCGCTGTCATTCCAGCTGCGCAAAACGCCATTGAAATCAATGAGTTCACGCTTAAATGCTCGAAGCGCTTGGTAATCGGATTTGGTGACAACCACACCATCTCCTTGCTGACCCAAAACAGGTTGGTATGTCAGAGCCAGAAGCTGAACAAAGAGCAAGGCATACATGAACATAAACAAATTATTAAAGCCATGCATAATCTGAAATGGACAGAACTTATTTTCCATGAACATCAAAGAAATGCGATGTTGAAGAAGATGTTCAAGAAAAGAAGTGAATGCAAATGATGAAGGAACTGAAAGCTTTTCTAGTTCAGCTCAAGGTCTTTACAGTTGTAGTAAAGAGAGAGAGAGAGAGAGAGAGAGAGAGAGAGAGAGAGAGAGAGAGAGAGAGAGTATCTTTAGAGGTGATGAACAACGAAATGAAAGCTAAATAAGAGGGGAGAAATAATTGAGGCGGTTTGTGCATGTGAGAATCTGAGTGGGTTGAGACGGGAGAAAATATTGTATTGGAAAAGAGACGAGGTCGGAGACAGTCAGGGTGGGATGGGGTCAATGTCCTGAGTTGAAGACTACTTCGTCATCGTTGTTTATCTGTAACGGCTAGTTTTTTTCTCTCTCGTGCATTTCCACCATATAACGGCTGGGTTGAAAAACCGGGTTCTCTTCAGATTCTCCAACGGCTATATTTCATAGGCCACATACCCGGCAATTTTGGCATCCAGTGAATTATCAACTTGGTACCATACCAGGGGTACAGCCAAAATGACTGTAATGACCTCAGTGGATCTGGATGTTGAGAAACTCCTTTTGCAGACGTCCTAGACCGATTCATGCTCAATGATGTCCATTAAAGTTTGTCTGGCAATCATTTGTTTCAACTACGAATTTTCCCTTTTGGATGGCATATGCATTTTAACAGCATCGTATTTTCGCTTTCTGGGAGGCTTTAAAAATTACAGTAATTGACATGATAGGACTTCGTAATGATTAACTTCAGACTTCTGGTAATCATCGTACACAAATCGACATAATCATCGTTATAACAGACCTTTGTTTTGTTCTGCCTTAAGCAAATTAAACAACAGGGATTCAGATTTCGTGCAAAACGTGCAAGATTTATCTAGTAATCACATTTGTAATTTTTTTCAAACATTGTTCTTTAACCTGATATACGATCACTGTGATCAGTTGGCACGATCGATATACATGCTAATCATCGAGTGCTAATCATCAAAACCAATGCAAAAGAGCATTGGCAGGTTGAAAGTATATAAACTGACCAAAGAGAAAAACAAGGCTAGTTCCATCACGATGACAAAGGCACTTTTCTCCCTCTTTTAAGAACAAGGAGGGCACAAGGGAAGAGGATGACAACCCAGATTTAATATTTGCACAAACAGACAACTTAAACAGTTCATCAGCCTCCTTCATCAGGGCCCTGATGTGTGAACTGATCTAAAACTTTTACGCTATGCCAATGGTAATACATCACTTTTATCAAAATAAATACTGCGACTAACAAAGTACAGAGCAATCACGGGAAATCTGCAGGTCTCATAAGCACTCTTGAATATGGGGATTATTCAACATCTACTATATGGCTAACATGAATGGCACCGTACTAGAACTATCCCGAACCTTTAAGCTCGGCGTGATCCATTGAATTTCACATTCTATGTCACTCATTTATCTAACCAGATTCTTTAAAGCATGTAAAAGTTAGACCAAAATGTTCTTGTTGTCTAAAATTTTCACTTGTCATGAACTCGATAGATGCAAAGAAATTGGTGAAGCAACCGAGACAAGAATTCACCACAGGGTGGATGCCCCCATGATAACTAAATCTTAAACATCATCAAGACCAGGTATCAGCAATGGCATCACATATCAATAATGTCATGATCCCAGCTTGTAAAACGAAGTGAAACCTTGAATCAGGCATGTTAGACTATCCCACATTCCAGTGCTAGATTTCAAGTGACATATCAAGTACATAGATCTATTGGCAATCTAAATCCTAACCAAAGCACATCTGAATTGCTAACAATGTAGCTGCTGTTAAAGAATCAGAAATATATAGATTACAGAAAATTGTCAACATTTCTTCAAGTATTTTGATTTGAACAAAAGACATTGTAGAAGAAACTAGAATACATGCATTCATCCAAATGAACTAAGAGGCATACAGATCTGAAACTCATATTCATAGAGATAAATTATATAATGCAGATTTGCAGAGAGTAGAACAAAAAGAATCATTTATATCAATGATCTGTGGTAGTTACAATTTGTACTCGACAAAATCAAATCAAGAAATAGAGGGACATAAGTTCGATTGATAGATCCACCAAAGAACCATGAAAAAACATGAATTTTCTATCTAAATTAGAACGAAGATACACAGATCCATACAAATTGCGCACAACAAAACCCACCCTAAATATGTTTGTAGGACAAAAACGTCAACTTTATTATCACTTTTTTCTTTTTTGTTGTCTGACAACAAACTATAATATGAATTTAACTACTTATACCATCATCATCTTGAGCCCGATCCAACGACAATGGGGAGGAGATAGATAAGATCAACCGCGAGCGGCGATAACGGCCGGGGCTGTGGCGGCAGCGACATTAGAGGCAGCGCCGTTGAGGAAGGAGAGGAAGCCAGTGGAGGCTGTAGGCTCTTGCTCGTCCAAGAAGAGGTCCTCGGGAACCCTAAAGGCGCCGTGAGCGAAGACGACGGCAGCGCCGACGAGTAGAGCCGAGATGAGTAGGGATCCGACGGAGGTGAGGAAGACGACGAAGATGGAGAAGGCGATGAGGCCCCAGAGGGTCTGGGTGTCGGAGAAGGTGCGGCCGAAGATGACGAGGGGCTGATCGGAGGGCCGGAAGAGGTAGAGGAAGAGCCAGCCGGCGAGGAGACCGAGGAGGACGAGGAGAGAGAATGGGTGGGTGAAGAGGGAGACGGCGACGATGAGAGCGATGGTGGCGAGGTAGTTGACGCGGAAGTAGGAGTAGTTCTTGCGGACGCGACCGGTGGCTTCGGAGAGCGACTCGGGCTTGGCGAAGGCGGAGCGGTCGAAGAGCTCGGTCCAGGGGCGGCGCTGGGAGAGGCCGTTGCGGAGATTTTCCGAGATGTGGGTGATGAAGGCGCGGAAGGCTGGGGTGGCGATCGGGGCCTGGGATTGGACGGAGCCGGCGGTGGTTGTGGACGTGGTTGAGACCGGAAGGATCGGAGGTGGGGTTGGGTTCGACATTGCGGATCGGTGGAGCTGATCTGATCTCGGATTTTGGATCTCGGATCTGATGTTGTGAATTTTAGTTTTGAGGGATTTTGGGGGGTGTTTTTTGGTTATAAGGGAAGGAGGGAAGGGGGTGTGGGCTAAGAAAAGGAAAGTCGATGGAAATAGGAGGGGAAGTAAATTAGGGGAGGGAAGTTTTACGGTTCTTCTTGCTTCGTCTTTACGCGTTCGCCGTCAAAAGCCGGGTGAAATTATATCACCCGGAAATTTTCAATTTCCACTCTCTCTTTCCCGGAGGATTTTGTATTTGTATTATATCGTCACAAAGTCTCAAATCCACCGCATAAAATCATCTCCAGTCTACATGGACGGCCTAAAATAAAACAAGCAAAACTTAGTGGATCCCCTTCATACTACTTATTTTGCCTTAATGTTATGACTTCTGTTTAAATTATCAATTTATGTTTAGTTTTAATTTGCCTAAAATGGGTTCAACCCAAATTTCAACTTCTTTTTTAAAAAAATCTTTTTCTTTCAATAAAGTGCATCACGTAGAAATTTTGTCTTACACCATTAGATTTACCGAAAATCTAGTCGGAAGAGCTCTCCAGTTTGGAGAAAGTCCAATAAAACAGCACATGCACTGAGTAAAGCTAAGGAAAGAACACAGCCCTAAGGCAGAGATCAATGGAGAGAGTTTCAGAAAGTCTAAAAGAATACGGACTAGATCAAGAAGTGATTGGTGATAACGGGGCTCTCATGGATTGCAATCATTATGGGGGCAAGAAACTATGGCTACTCTGCACTGAAAGAGTGCACTTTCAAATATCCAGTTAGGAAGGCAAGCCAAATTTAAGATAGACAACAGACCCGAACAGATGCATACACCGAAGAAATGAACCTTAAACCGGGATTGCCAACCATGGGTACCATAACATCATTGATCATTACCCAGGGAACACAATTCCCGATGCAAATGTACGCATACAAAGCCTTAAAAAGTTCCATTAGGTTCTACTAAACAAAAGCACACATACAGAAAATGCCAATATCCTTTCCAGAATTATCAAAGTACTGTGGTACCAAATCATCACTAGATATAAAGCTGTCTCTGAATAGAGAGCATAAAGTTGGGGAGAAATTTAAGATACTGCTCCGATGGTAACACGCACTTTAGAAGGTAGACCCGTTCCATCCAAAGTTGGAACCCTGCAGAATAACAAAACACCAGAATCATCTAAAGTGGCAAGTAGTAGAATAAATTGCAAATCAACATGAATTTGATTCTTGAGAAAGACTGACAGGAGCTATGCTTAAGGCTTTAGACAGTAAAGACTTATTTACATGATCTAGTTCTGGTGTAAAGCATGCAAACACTGTGCATATTCTTGACTTTGATGGGCCTAAACAAACAGGAAGAATGCAATGAGAAGAAACGAGTGCACGACATGACACTTTTCTATGGAAAACTTGAAAAGGTGAGATGGCTTGCCTTGGTGTCATAGAACTTGAGGAAAAATCGTGACTTGGGCACAGACAACTTAGTCTCAAGAATTGCGGCAATTGCAGCACTCAACTTCTTGTTCACATCAGGGTTAAGGCCACCAATGGAGACCAACTCACCATAGGCAGCTGGCTGCTCAGTCCCACCAAAAGCTATGGGTACTGATCCCTTCAGCACAATCATCACATACTGCATATCGACAATCACAATATACATAAGAAGATCTCAAACACGACCAAAACAAAAGAGGAAAATAGTTAAAAAGGGAACTAAGCAAACAAGTAATGGAGCAATACATCACATACAAAAGCGTCGAAACATCACTATAAACCTAAAAAGTAAAATTCCCATCCAATATCAGTGGAAAACCAAAACATCTTCTCAACCAATTCCGAAACAGAACTTAGAACACATCGGGTGAGTTGTTGGAAACTCGGATGCTATCGTTAAAAGACAAGCATATAACTCTATGATTGCCCTCTTCCACGAATACTCAAGAACCCCAAGCCCACCAGTTTGGTTAGAGAACCCTTTTTCTATGGCAAGCAAAGCGAGCTACAGAGGAGGTACATTGCATTGCTTTCCCTAAAATATTAACTAAAGCAAACCTCAATCTCTAACATCTACCGCTCACTAATATTTCTCATTTGTTTGGTGTTCAAGTTATGCATCGTAGAATCAAAAAAAAATTACTGAAAAGTCAACCTAATCAAAATTACTAAACCGAAAGTCAAAATTAGCAAGACTTATAAACCTACTTTTGTTTAAGCTAAAATACCAAATATTGATCATCAAGCAAAAATAAACATAACAAAATTCGAAAAGGAACATGCATCTACCTAAAATTTAGAGTTCAACACAAAAATTCTAAAATCTGGGTAAATAATGCGCGCGCGCGCGAGAGAGAGAGAGAGAACCGTACGGCCTCGGGCTTGCTGATGATCTTGGCGACGGTGGAGGTGGCTTCGGAGAGGATAGAGGAGGTGTCTACTCCTTCCAGGCTGACGTTAGCTGAGATGTTAAGGCACGGCATCGTTTTCGTCTCTGAAACTCTCTCACACTCGACTGCTTCTGCAAATGCTCTGGCAATATATAAAAACCCTCACCCTCGCTTTCGTCTTGTCCCCTTCTATTTTATGGGAGAGAGATAATCTCAGTATCATACACACATTTTAACTTCCCAAAATGCCCCTTTCGCCATCAGCACACTTGAAAGATGGGTTTGGCCCGTTGCTCTCATTCTTTGAGCCCGTATTTGATTCGATCAGAATAAGTGATTCGGATCCGTTCTACCTCTATGGACCAACTAATATTTTGTTTCAGAAAACTTCCTGTTTGAACTTGGGCCTAATTTTGGGCCGAGGTCAATTTTGACAATTTATATACTCTCCCATAAAATAAAGAGAATTCAACCTCCAATCAGGTTGAAAGGCCTAATTCGATGAAATGAAAAAATGACACACGAAACAATATAGATTTTATTGTTCATAGTGTCATACGTTCCTCGAGTACAATTTATCTTTTTACAATAGCCATATCATATACAATTTGACATGTTATTTTATTAATCGGCACATAATGTTAAAGAACTGTATATATAATAATAGGTGAACAATCTCTCCCATATAAAAAATATACTTCTTACTAAAAGTCACACCACTTCTATATCTAACGTAATGTTTTTGATTGACAATCTTTTAACATAAGGTTTCAAACCGTGTGACAACATAGCTCTATAAATGCTGCTGCTACAACCAAAAGAATGGTCGCCTATATCCCTTATGAATGCAAAATATAGAAAAAGAACTTGGAACAGAGAGTGTAAGATCCCACATCAACCAACGGAGAGGGGGTGATGTGCCTTATATGTGTACACCCGCATCCATCTAGTACGAGGCCTTTTGGGAGCTCACTGGCTTCGGAGTCGTAGGAACTCCGAAGTTAAGCGAGTTGGGGGCTAGAGCAATCCCAGGATGGGTGACCCACTGGGAAGTTGCTCGTGAGCTCCCAGAAACAAAACCGTGAGGGCAGAGAGGGGGGCCCAAAGTGGATAATATCGTGCTATGGCGGAGCCGATCCTGGGGTGTGACAATTTGGTATCAGAGCCACTCTGCCGTGTGGTGTGAGTGTGCCGACGAAGACGTCGGGCTCTTAAGGGGGGTGGATTGTAAGATCCCACATCAATCAACGGAGAGCCGATCCCGGGATGTGATAGAGAGAGAGAGAGAGAGAGAGACAAAGTGGCTGGATTTCCTTGACTGATTAAGTTTTCTTAATCAAAAAGGGCAGAAAAGAAACCACTTTTTCTGTTGGGGCTGATATTTTCTCTACCAAAAGGACAATACAACAACAATAATACTAGCGACAATGGTGTGGCATCGTGTATGCTTTTTATTGGCCTGACCTGAGTGACATGTTCTGTTGAAGATCAATTTGAGTCGGTCAATTTTCCCACAATGATATTGATAGATTAGAACAAAAAACAAAGACATGGTACCAAATTCTACAAATCATATCAGAGAAAAACCATTGGTCACTTTCATTTGGTGGGTTTTGTCCTGCTACAATTAGAAACACTGCACAAAACAATGCAACTTTAGCCTCCTTTATTTCTTTGGCCAACAAATGCGGAAGACAATGAACCTAAACCTCAACCTTTCTTTCAGACCGAAAGAAAAAAAAAACCTCAACCTTTCTTTTATCTTTTTTGAATTCCATATCAGAGCTTAGACCCTGTTGCAGTACTTATATCAACAACTTTAAGAAAAAATCTGGTCTTTGGGATTGAAAGCTTGGCCTCCATGATTGTGCCAAGGGTGGCAATCAGCTGCCTCTTCACTGGTTTGTTAATTCCACCCATTGCTACTAGCTCACCATATGCTGCTGGCTCACTGGTGCTCCTGCCAAATGATATGGGCACCGATCCCTTAAGCAACACCATCACATACTGCACCCAAAGCAAAGTGTGTGTTCAAGGATTAAACATACAATTAAATGGGATAATTAAAGAAAATTTTGATTGGAAGTAATTCTGAAAGGGTAAAACGCGCTTTCTGATAAATAATGTTCGGCAAAAAAATTTATATGTTCTTCTGAAATCACACTTCCAATTTTTTGACATTCTTCTAAGGGAATTGCTTCTATACAAATATTTTATAAACAAAAGTGCTTCTTACAAAATTATTTCCAAATAAAACCTTAGTGTGTCAAGGGTCGAATTATGCTGAAATGGGTTGATGCAGACACCAACCAACCAGAAGGCACTCATATTATTGAGTGGGAAAATTCTCAAAAGCCGGAAACAAAGTGGTGGGGCTCCAACCAGAGGACAGACAGCTACTCCAATACTTAAATATCATCAAGTGGTTCCCATATATCTTGTTTATCCTAAGAAGAGCTCAGCAGCTGACTTTTGATTTTTAAACTCAAGACAAAATTATATACAATGGTCATGGCTTTTCGAGGATTGGAGAAAAGCCACTCTGGGGCTGCCCTCCCCAGCCAAATGGGACTAGTCTCAGCTCAGTGCATGTTAGGTTAAACTGGGCTAATGTCACAGCTTGCCAAGCATTTTTCTTCTCCAAAACTTTAAGTCGTTGCGAAACGCCAAAAACCAAAGAATTGTAGATGTAATGGGATTAGAGGTGTGAACTCAAAATCTCCTACGAACTAAAGACTAGTATAATTTCAACAAATTAGTAGAGAATGAGTCAATGTATATCAAAACAACACATCACGTATCATATCAGTAAAACCCCATTAGGCACTAGCCCTCGACAAAACCCAGCATAAACAAACTACAATATGCAGCCCTGTTGTAGTTTGACTACCAGACCAACTCCCCTTGCTCCTCCTTGAGGTTTGCACAGATTGCCCCCATCTGCGCTGACTTTGTAACATGAGGGCTTTTTGTTTTGGGGGGGAGTCCCAAGAAATTCCAATCTTACAAGGTTGAGAGACCTTGATGCTCATTGATTTACAGAAGCCAATTCTTTTCAATCTGCTACTCTATTCATACAGAATCTGGGCAGACACTAGCTAAAAGCAATTGATATGATTTTAGGTACTAGAAAGAGAAAAAGGGAACCCAAAATCAAATCTCCCTTGTGAATTACAAAAAAAAAAAGCAGAACAAGTGATTTCCCAGTATCTAATTGCTACAGAAGAACAGCCTCTAATCTTTACTCGGATCAACTAAAAGTTAGCTAGTGGGTCTAGAGTCTCTAGACTCTATAATTTACTTGTAAAATATTGGTTTTGGCCAGTTGACATTACCTCATTTGGGAGATAAGAATATAGCATTAATCATGATTAACGGATTACAAAATACCAAGTACCATGCATGAAATTGAATTAAGAAACTCAACTTTGTGTGTGTGTGTGTGTGTGTGTGTGTTTCTGAGTGATTGACATGAATGAGGAAGAGAAAGAAACTTACGTCTTCAGGCTTTCCAGTGATGGAAGAGATCGCTTTGGTGGCTTCAGAAAAGATGGAATCAGTGTCAAATCCATCTAGGTTCACGTTGGTGGAGATGTAAAGGCAAGGCATCTTCTGATCTTCCTTCTTTTGAGTTTTTGAGATTTTGAGTTTGAACTTGGACAAAGAGCCGTGTTGTGGGTGGAAGGAAATATGTGAGAGAGAGACAGAGAGACCAAACACCTTCTCTCCCTCCTCAATCTTCCTCTAATATATAGACACACTTGCAAACTTGGAAACTTCAAACAAATACCAAGTATACCGAATTAAACGTTTTAAATGTTTTGCCCTCAAATTAGATACTTTTCCTTCTTGCCAATATATATGATTAGACTGATAATAAATGGATGAGATGTATATTACACTTATAAGAACTGAGGAATCAAAGTAATATCTTCTTAATCGTATTTAGTGCTAATTAATTACACTTTTCTTTTATGAACAAAAGTTTAGAGGGAAGGAAAGGGAGTACACATTTTTTGTCAACTAGTGAAATTGCTTTATAAATTTTGAGGAAAAAAAGTGATTTTTAAATAAAAAGAAATTATTTTTTTTTGGGGTCGAAAGTGAATTTCATTAAAAACTCACAAAAGGACATAAAAATACACCAAAAAATAAAACTCAACCAACTTAACCCAACAACAAAGCAAAAGCGAATAAAAGAATAACATACAATGTACAATCTGAAAGCGAATATGCAACCAAGAGAGAGACTCATTGGTTTTTATTACAGTGAAAGAAGTTAATTGTAAGTTGTAACTCATATTCCCAATGCCACTCACTCTCGTGACTCGTAGACTTGATATTTTACCTCAATTTGCTTAGTCATTTTTTAATATTTAGTGTGGATTGAATAGTGGCCGGATTTGATGGTCTCTGCCATTCACATGATGCAATCTTCTTCTTCTTCTTCTTCTTTAATCAGTTTTATAGTAGTTCTGCCCATTTTATCGTTAAAGAATTTTAATTTTCTCCCTTAAAAAACCCTTTAAGTCTCCATTAAACCAGAGATGGATTTGACAGCAGACGTTGACTGGTGCAATTGGATTGATTAAGGAGCATGATTAGGAGAATTTTAATCCAAATTTCTATCTTTGTTTTAGGGTACGTGGTCTTTAAGCACGAATTAGTAACGGAAATGACCCGACAAATTCATGCATTGAAGATTGAAGATTGAATGATTTAGAGGTTTCTAAATTCTGTTCAAGACACAAATATGAACAACGTCCACAAATGCACGTCGTTAAGATTTAATGAATTAAATTCAACCCAAATGGTGCTCAATCCATCTTCTTGTTCGTTTCATGTTTTCCATATGGGTAATTGATTGGTTATATTATTGTATGAACGTTATTTTCTTTTCATTATCATACGCTTTTAGAAAGATTTATATATTTAGAGTGCTGCTAAACGAACTCTAAAATTAACTGAGTACACAATACTATCAAATTATTTGTTGAATTACTAATTTACCCTAATATAAAATGACAAAAAAGAATATATCGAATTACTAATTCACTAGTTTTCTAATTTGCATGCGAGATCAACAAGGTTTGCAAGTTCGATAAATCACTCAATGTCTCTGGCAATATTTCCACAGTAGCTTATGGAATTAAAGATTTTGATGCAAACTCAAAATTTGAAAAGAGGGCACGAATTCATATAAAAAAAAAGAAATTAGGTTTAGGATTGGTATTAGTGTGTTCTCGGGATATTTTGATAGTTAAATAGGGTGTATTTAGATAATTTTACATTTTGATTTAAATAATAGGGTGTACTTAGATCATAAGGTTCGTTTAGCAACTTTATAAAGGTGATAGTCTAAATTAACTTAAATTTAAACATAGATGTAACACGAGACTCACTATCCTAAATAATTGACCGAAGTCAAATCACGTCCGACGCTATGAATAAATTTTTTAAATTTGTTATTTTGGTGGACTAGTTAAACCTTTCTAATTAAAGGGTGGAAATGGAGGAAGATCGGCCTACCTCTTTGGGAATGGCTATTGCTTCTAAATATTATTATATTAGACATTGATGATTATATTAGGTTTAACGCCATGAGATATATGTAGTTTGATTTGATTTATGGATGCAAAACATGTGTTCTAAAGTCAAGCTATTCTTTCCCACTTAGAAAAACTTACAGCTGCGCAACCTTTCATTATAAAGAGGGTAGATAATTTTATTTTCCACGACCGCAAGTGCTGTTGATGTGAAGAAAACAAGAAGTATATGAAAAGCAGGAACAAGAAAAATTGAAAAATCGAGAAGAAGTTAAAATATATGGAGGCTTCTCTGTTTGGGCATTGTCTTTTTAATTTTTACGAAAGCCAAAATATTCTCACGTGCAAATTAATTAATTTTTTAAACACATATTTTTAACTTAAAATGTATATATTTACATCATTACTTTCTGAAAATTTTAAATGTGTAATAATATATATTGTTAACCATGATTGATTGAAATTAATATATATCAATCATCCTTTGAAAATTAGGAGAAATTATAGAATATTATGATAGTATGGTTACATGGTACATATTGTATAAGCTAAAAGCTACTTTTGGTTCATGTAGTTTGGCATTTCAACCACTTTTGATCCTATAGTTTCAATTTCGTCAATTTTGCCATTGTAATTTTGTGTTTGTAGCAATTCAATGACATATTAGTATTCTTATCAAATTCTTTAACGATGCAAAGGGCAATTTCGTCAATCCAAAACCCTTGAGCGTAAAAGCTTGTTTGAAATTCTACCCATTTCATATTAGGGCAAATTTTACTACTAATCTCAATTTTTGAAGAACCCTAAACCCAAATGACCAATTTCGAGCCCTAGGAGAGTTTCAAATGAGTTTTTATGCTTAAGAATTTTGGATTGACGAGATTGCCCCTTGCATCGTCAAAGAAATTGATAGGAATACTAAATTGTCCTTGACTTGCTACAAATACCAAACTACAGGGTCAAAATTGTCGGAATTGAAACTATATGATCAAAAGTGGTTAAAGTGCTAAACTACAGAGACCAAAATTGATTTCTAGCCTATTGTATTTGTATTATAATATGGGTGTATGATATTGTTTATTTTTCTCCCTTTTAGGGAATAGTATCAATAAATATCCATTTATATTATAGGGAGTTTATGATATGTGTACAAGATAGATCACGTAGATGTACTACCGTAGTATTTTATAATCACTTGAAAGGTGGAGGGGTTACTGCAAAATAATAAAGAAAAAAAATCAATAAATTAGATGGGTAATGGACCAACTGAGTTTGATAATGGACAGCACACAAAAGACATGACCCATGAACCGGCCCAAGTTAATCCATGATTGGTCTGTCATGAAACGATGCGTTTCAGTCTCCCGCTCCCGTGGTTTTTTCTTTGAAACACTGGAGTGTAGACTCTACTAGCAGAACCAAGCTTCACCTCTGCAATGGAGGACCACGTGTTCCTCACGTGCGACCACCCTCTCAACCTTCCAACACTTTCAACCAACGAACCTCTCTCTCTCTCAGCCCTAGCTTCCCTGAGGTCTCTGATCATCAACCCCTCAACTACCGCGCCCACAATCTCTTCCGTCATCGAAACCCTAACTCGCTCGCTCCAACTCAGTCGCGACCCGCTCGCCATTCACCACACTCTCAAGCTCCTCACTGACATGGCCTTGCGACTCCCCCACCTCTCAGGCGTCGTCTTCGACTCGGTCTGTTCCCACTCGCTCCTTTCCACCGATTCGACCCGCGTCGCCGCCGAATCTCTCGACGCACTCGCTTCTATCGCGGAGGGCAACCGAGTCCTAGCTCCCGGCATTGAAGAATTGGACGACCGTTTATTCGCCTCGCTCTGTTTCAGTCCATCTCTTTCCGTACGGCCATGGCTTCTCAGAAACGCCGACAGGTTTGGTGTACAGCCTCATTTGTTATTCACTCTGTTTCTAGGGTTTACGAAAGATCCATATCCGTACGTGAGGAAAGTTGCTTTGGACGGACTTGTTGACTTGAGCAAGAACGGTGTTATTGAGGACCCTGACATGATCGAAGGGTGCTACTTCCGTGCAGTTGAGCTTCTAAACGACATGGAAGATTGCGTTAGATCGGCTGCAGTTCGCACGGTGAGCTTTTCTTAATAAAATTGATTTCTCTCTGTTTTTCTCTTTTTGTGTGCTAACTTGCTTTATGTATTGCACATCATGAACGAACGCACAGGTGTGTGCTTGGGGTCTAATGCTGGTGGCGTGCAAGTCGGAGACGAAGGCATATTGGTCTGATGAAGTATTTGTCAAAGTAATAGCTTATTATTGATTATATTATCTGTCTTATAATAATTGACCTATTTAATTTATTCTACTTCAATCTTGGCATTGCTCTATGAAATTGAGCTTTGGTCTCAACAGTCATCAAGTTATAAACTTCCTCGCTTTAGTTGCTAATGCTCATGCTGACTTGAACTCATACTCACCATTCATGCTTATACATATTTGTCCAAAGAGTCTTGCTAACTTGTTCCGGTCAAATTTTGTCTAGGAGATCATTAAGGAAATCGCAACCCTTAACCCTGCATTGTTGAATGGTAGGACATTCTCTTCCTATCATTCTGTCTCAGTGAGAGTCGGAAATTTTTTGTATAAAGCATCATGTAGAGTTCCTATCCTGATGTCTCATGGATTGCGTATATTTGTAGCTTTGTTCAACAGTGAGAGACATGAGCATGGAGGTTAGAGTTGAAGCTTTTTGTGCCCTTGGGAAGATAGAAATGGTATCTGAGGAAATTCTTTTGCAAACCCTGTCAAAGAAAGTTCTAGTGACCATGAAGGGAAAGAAATCTCTTGCTCAGTGCTCTGATGAACAACTAGAAACATCAGGGTCAAGTGTTGCTGGAGCTTTCATGCATGGGCTTGAGGATGAATTCCATGAGGTAACATATATCTACTCTTTGTGAAAGGGACTTTACTATATGCATGCTTTCTAATTAAGAATTATTTGTGAATCTGAAGGTGCGAAAAGCTGCATGTCATTCTCTGCGTACACTGACCATACTCTCTGCCAAGTTTGCTGGAGAAGCCTTAAACTTACTGATGGATGTACTGAATGATGACTCAATTCTTGTCCGGCTACAAGCTTTTGAAACTATGCATCGAATGGCATCCTTTGACTGTCTGACAGTGCAAGAAACACACATGCATATGGTAATGTTCTGAAATTTTGTAAGTTCATTGTTAATCAACTAATTATACGGAATGAGTACATTAAAAATCAGTAAAAGTACATTAGAAATTCTATGCACCAGGTACATCTGTGAAACCGCCTAAGTACATATTGCTTAATATGGTTTTGTTACTTGATTTTGCAGTTTCTTGGCACCCTGGTTGACAATGATACCCTCATAAGATCTTCAGCAAGGAAAATACTTAAATTGGCAAAGCTGCAAAAGTTGAAGTTGTTTAGATTAACTATTGATGCCCTTTTAGAAAATTTGGAAAGACATCCACAGGTCAGCTTTCCATTTTTTCCCTTGATCAAAGTTACAGATTTTCTCTTTTGGAGCTAGTATGATGGTGTGAGTTTGGTCATTTTAATCATGCAATTTCTAGGAATAGCTTTGTTGGGCTATGTACTTGTGATTTCATAACTTGTTCTGTCTTTCTTTTTCTTACTTCAACCTTTTTTTTGTGTGCCAATTCTTACTTCTACTAATTAAAATTGCTTTTTTCCAGGATGAAGCAGATGTACTATCTGTTTTGTTTCATATTGGACGAAATCATGGAAAGTTTGTGGTCCGCATAATTGAGGAGGTTTTTCCACAGGTTAGCAGGCCTCAATATATGCTGTCATGTGATCATTAAGATAGATAAATACCACCACCCAACTTCCTGGTGAGCCTGGGTGGCTGCTACAAATGAAATTCAATCCTGCTTAGTGACACAAAAAAGTGTTATTGACAGGTTTGATTCAAATCTAATGATTCAAGACATCATGTGATAGTTTGTGAGCTGAATTCAAAATAAATCTCTTTTGAATACAGCTTTTATTGTGGTATATGGTCAGAATGATGGATAAAAAATATTTGAGAGCATGACATAGAACAGCCCCAAGGATAATACAGAGTTACTTTTTCTTGCTTAGGTTGTGTTACAGGTTTTGGAACTTTTCTATATCTAGGAATGGCTTGGAACTCTCAATTTGTTTATATTATTTTCTTAGTTACCTTTTGTGCTGTTTGCGACTGTAATTTCTATTGGAAGAAGTTGATAATTATTGTTCCTTTTCTATCAGATGGAGCCAATGTCTAATGGCAAGTTGGGCTTTGATAGTGTGAGAGTGGCCGCCTTGCTAGTTCTGGCCATATCAGCTCCACTTTCACATGAACGTGATTGCAATATTCCACCTACAATATTTTCTTATGCAGTTACATACCTGGGAAGGATTTCTCAGGCTTTGAGTGACCTTATGAATCAAAATAGCCTTTTGGATTACTTGTCTCAGTGCAGTAGATCCTCAGGACCATATGCCATAGAGTTCAACTTCAAAGTGGGGGAGCCTTGCTTGCCTAATGCTAATGTTCCAACCTATACGAGTAATGAGATAATTGGTTCCATTGCAATGCCATTGCCCCAAAAGACAGGTGGAACCTCTGAAATTTTGTCTCCAACAATAAAGAAGCCAAGGGAAGCAGGAACTTCACTTGTAGAATACCAGCTAGACGTGCATGATGAAGTTACCAAGTCAATGAATGTTATTCTTGCAAAGGTGAAGGATATCTGGCCACTTGTACTGTCAGGATTTACGAATGAAGTACTGAGGACTTTGAGGTAGTACCATTATTTTCTGCATTATCCATTGCATTGACATGATCTGTATTTCCCTAAATCAGTAAAGAAAAAGCGAAGCGAAACAAAAATTTCCCCTTCAGGCCTCCTTTTGAATGGGGGAAAGCCTATGTTATGGAGTACGTTACTCACAAAGATCTTTTAATTTAACCTTACATACACCAGAAAGATACACATGCTTTGGGATCATGCATCTAGTGGCAGACTGAGTTGCCTAATGGGAACTTCCTTAGACCTACATGGCCAAAGGAATGTCTACTATATATTTATCCTTATAAACAGCCATAAATCTTAGACGTATTTGATATGCTTATTTCCTATACACTCTTTCATGTGCTTTAGTTGAATGCCATATTTGTTAAGAACTACTCAATGTAACCTGTTCTTTTATTTTATTTTTTCCTATTTGCTTATTTGTTTTGTAAAATGGCTTCATGCAGAAGTTGCAGGGAGGAGTTGGCAACATTTACTTCTGACTCGCATGCATCTGCTGGTGTATTTTCCTTTACGAAGCAATATATCCAGATAGTGAAACTGCTTACAAAGGCATGGGTGAACTTCCTGTCTTCAACACATTTTCCTTGTGGAATGGGAGAATTGGACTTAGTATTGGGAAAGCTGGACAGGAGGCTTAGAGATCTGAAGAGTGCGTTTATAAGATTGTCTGAAGAGGAGGAGTTACATATCTTGGAGCTGATACTTGTGACTTGTATGCTCAGATTGTCTGAAGTGGAAATTTGCTGTCATCTTGGAACCTTGAGAAAGCTCTCTAGTATGATGTCACGGGTGGAATATCTCCTTAGAGATGGATCTGTTGAACCATCCAGGTTTATAATTGGAGTCGGAAAATTATCATCCGAATTTGGTTCTTCTTCTCTCAATGAAGCTTCCTTTAACCCCCTTCTCATTAGAAGGGTACTTGAAAGCTTCTCCCTCAAGCAACTTGTGTTGTGTGGTAGACTCAAGCACATGAAGGCAGAGCTGGATATACCTGACAATGAGTACGAAAATCCTCTTCGGTTTGTTGCGGGACTGCCGGTTGGTATACCATGCCATATCACTCTTCATAACATTTCAGCTGAAAGTAGGTTGTGGCTGAAAATGACTGTAAATAAAGACAACGAATCAACTCAGTTCGTCTTCTTGGATTTAAACCATTTTGGAGGCTGTGATGATGTCAGAGTATTTATGTTTACCGCACCCTTTTACAAAACCCCAAAAGCATTTTCTTTTACGATTAGGGTCTGTATTTGTATGGAATGTTTGTCTGAGGTTGAGGATGTTTCTTCTGTCAAACGTTGGGGTCCAAGACATGAGCTTACATATCTTTGCCGAGAAAAGGATGTTTATCTTTCTATGGTTAAGTAAAGATTGAGTGGTTTGTTTTACTGTGATTAGAATAAGAATGTATTTATCTAATCAGAAAACTGCACTAAATAGGTGAAATTAATCGCTGAATCCCTTAAAGTGGTTTCTTGAAATCTCCTCGTTTCTCTTTCTGGAGGTAATTCTTAGAGCATCTCCAATGGTAAGATGCCAATTTGAGATGTAAAAATTACATTTACAAATTACATTCAATTGCATGTCCGCGAAATCTACATGTAATTCTTGTTCAAATAAAAGAAACTTAAATACAAATTTTCATGTATTAAATTGTTTGTGTTAATTTTTTTCGTGATAACTTTTCTTTTCACCAAACAAATCGACTTTAAAAGTTTTAAAATTCCGATGAGTTAGAATTTCATCCAATATAAAGTATCCACGTTTGATAACAGAAGCCCTTCCTCTATGCATTAAATATCAACAGTATGTACATGCTCTTTTTTATAACGGGTTCGATTAACCAAAAGACTCTTCGCTATGAAATGAAATGGTCTTAACAGCATGCAACATTGCATGATCAGCTCAGATCGAAAAAGCAATGGCAGACATGAAGCACCTTTGGCTAATAGCCCTCGTGGTCATCTCCCGCCAACCTTGCCCCTCCTTGTAGCATTCAACCTGTCATTACATACAAACTGCTAAATTACCCAAAAAAGTCCTGTCCATAAGATGGAAATTGGAAAGCATGGGCAACATGTAAACTTACTGTTTCTGCTATGCTGTCGCCATCTTTCACCCCTCCAATTACATATATGGCGTCCTTGACGACGGCAGCCGCCGAATATCCCCTACAGTGATTCATCGGTTCCCCTGGCATCCATGACCCAAGCCGTGGGTCGTAAATTTCCACACTTGGGACCATTGCACTTCCATCAAAGCCACCTAGAGCATATCTGCAAAAGTAAACGTCCATTTGAAGGTGAGAGGTTAAACACCAAATTTCGACAAAAGAAAAGTGAAACTTGGGTTTGAAGCCTGATGACAAGTATGTCACTCTTAAATGCATTGATACTCGGTAGTTCTTTTAAAATTAAAGAAATGTACTTACATTTTTCCATTCAAAACAACCAGTGAATGGCAACCCCTATTCGAATCCATAGATGCAATTTTTGTCCAACTGTGTTCTCTGGGGTCAAATCTATCAACAGACCTGAGATATGAACATTTCAAGTCAGCCACGGATATAACAAAGTTTCAGTATAAAATAATGGATTTAAGATGCAGGTATTCTATTCTTCTACTGCCCTTAATGCTGTTATAGATATAATTTGCTTCTTTTAAGTTGTATCTTATCCTTAGATTGAGCGACAATACATATATGCAGTTCATGGAGTATATAGATGTCAATATCTACCCACAGAAAAACTAAACAATGGAAAAGAGATTTAATATCTTACTTCAAATAACTATGCCCATCATATCCACCAGTCGCATAAAGCACACCATTGAGTTCCACTGCAGCAAGAGCGAACCGCTGGAAAAATAAAAGCAGCACAAATCAAGAACAATGAGGTAAATTTTCTGCCAAGGAAAACACATATCATATTTTGCCTCAAGGACAAGAAATATGTGCAGTTAGGAAGGACTTCATTGTCCTAATATTTAACCTTTTGTAACATTGACTGTGTACGAATCCATCGTCCAACATCTAAATCAAGCATCTCAACATCTGAAAAGCAATCAACTCCATTCCCACCACCCATGGCAAAAATCTTGTTATGTGTAGTAGCTGCAGCTAAGCTTCCTTTTTTCTCTCTCAAGGAAGGGCCCAACTTCCACTCGTCAGTAGCAGGGCAGTATGACTCAACTTCAGAGAATGACCAACAAAATGTCAGGAGGTATTAATCCCAGAAAGAAAGAAATTTCAAATTGACTAAGAGCTAATACCTGTATCGTACCACAGATGACTATTGCCACCACCAATTACGTAAAGATCACCATTCAATTGTGCAACAGAGGCATATGAACGAACAGAGGTCATTGGTCTCAGAGATTTTATCATATCCTGATAAGGATAATAAGCATCCAATGCCAATAACCATGAGTCGCCATCATATCCTCCAACTAGATACATTGACTCGTTAGGATCAGGAGGCAGCAGATCACATGATTCAGCAACTTTCTCGTCAATATGTACCATGGAAGGTGTAGGCTCAGATTCCAACATGGAAGGTGTAGGCTCAGATTCCAACATGGAAGGTGTAGGCTCAGATTCCAACTTTAAACAAACTTTTAAGTGCTTAATTTCCATTGCTGCCTGCTCCTAAAATGTCAGTATATATTCCAAAGTAAGAAGAAATAAGGAATAAGAATCAATTAAGTTGATTATGCACCACTAATTATACAGTTCATGGTTTCATAAGGGCACGGAGCAAGTTTTAAAGTCTAAAGAAATTAATATCATAAGTTTTTCTACAAGACCGCTCTTGCCCTTTTTGGCCAACAGCAAGAATAAAACAAGTACCATATGTTGCTTTTAATCATCATAACTTAACAGTTTCATACTATGACTTTGATGTCCAACGAAAACCTTCCCTAGACCAGATTAATCTATCTTTTCTTTTATTCCCGACTTAAGTTAATATAATTGGCTAAAAGGCCAATAGAACAAGAAAGCCCTAACTCACAGAAAGATGAAATTGTTAAAAACATAACTGCACGGTTCTCTACCAAACTTTCAACAACTTGACGAAAACAAAACAGAGATGCTTAAAAGCCCCAACTCCTCACAAGAGTATGCTTCTGCAAACAAAAGTTAAACAAAGCCTATGTCATTCAAACACCACAGTCATCGAGTCTGGACCTAGCATTCTTATCCGACAACCTCGTAGATTGAGGAAGAAACTAAAAAGGACAAACAAAGAGCCTATAATATTATATGCAGTCTTCATCATTAGGTTTTATTGAATTGTTATTTAGATTTTCAATATAATAAAAGGTTCATAACAAATGGAAACAATAGACAGAAATAATAACATAAATTGGATCTGAAGCTTTGTCTGTGATCAATTCAAGAAAAAAGTCCGAAGAAAAAAAGGTTTTCTTGCTTCATGTGTTAATCAAAATCCTTGGAACAATTCAGTACCAATGATGAGAAAATGCATCCTTAATGCATGCTATTAAAGGCTTCTCAGATGGCTCAGCAGAAAAAATAAGGTAAAGAAACAGAAATATGGCAATGTTTAACAAACAGAGTATTGTATTACGTACCAACTTATGCTCCAAATAACCAATCTTCATAGATTGTTCTGCCTTAAAAGCCTTTAGCTCCTCCACCTCTTGAACCAACTGAATATTTAAGAGAGTGGTTGTAAATAGAATGAAAACTAGCAGGGATACCTAACATTAGCTAAGATTGTTTGTGGACTACTAAGATGATCATTTACCTTAGCTATGATTGCCCAATTGTCAGAAAAGGATTGAGGACTTTCTCCACTCTTCTGCACAGACAAGGAGCAAGGACTCTCTCCGCTCTTCTGTTCAGACAAGGAGGGAGGACTTTCTCCCCTCTTCTCCTCAAAACCCAATTGCTCCCTTGGATTGTCAGTGTCCTCCAAGGTCAATTCATTCGAGACAGCGCGATCTTCAACATTTCCTGATAAAGACAGGTCTTGACCTTCATTCTTAAGATTACTTTTAAGTGCTAACTCTTTCAGTTTCATGTATATAAGTTCTTGCTCCACTTGTTCAGCCTCTTTCACATCTTTTTGGTGTTTGAATGAGTTGTTGCTTCCAAAAAAGACTGTGGCATCCCAATTCGAACTTGAATGATTCACATGCTTGGCCTCTGAAGTCAGTGGTTCAAGCCCTTCAGATTCTTCTATTCTGTCATCTGAGGGAAGAGCTTGAAGATTTTTTCTCCACTTCAATGTATTCTGTCGTACCAAAGTACTTGGAGTAACCACCACAGATGCTAACAGTGATACCAGCTTACTTGTTTGAGCGTGGTCAAGCTCAAACCAGAAATGATGTTGATTGTAGTAGTTGTCAACAATTATCGGTTTAAACTGACTTTCAAGCAGGGGTTGACACTGCAGCCGGACTCGGATTTGAACCTTAATGTAGAAAACAGAATATATCAGTATAAAGCATCTCCTTGACCAAGACCTTGTTTTTCCTAAGATGAAATTATAACTCGGCACAATTAGATCAATTATGAGAAACTTTTATTTAAATACCTGAGCAGGAAATTGCGTTTTCTCTGAACCATCAGTGGTCCATCCATATGGGTTAATGTTCATTTGGCCGTGGCTAGCAGCCTCATAGATTCCATGAAGTTTCCTATCACTATAGTTGAAGAGGAAAAGGGGCAAGCCAGGAGAAATATTCTTTACATGGAGAAAGTGTGCAGCTGGTAAGCCTGAAAGAATATAGAATTCATGGAATGAAAAAGAAAACTAAAACAAGACATGAGCAGTAGTAGTGCACAGAAGTAACAACCAAATTGTCCATTATTTGAAGAAGGTTTTGTGTACAGAATAAAGCTAGCTATAATATTTTGGGGCTCATTAACAAGGGGACTCTAAGGTGGAGGCAGCAGGCCAAAAAACGGTGAAGATGGCAATGCACTTGCTACAGAAAGAAGAAAAATCGGTGCAGATGAAGTTCAATACCAAATATCACTACACCACTGGTTTAAATGTTAAAAACAATACAATAACCAATTTAAAAATTGAAAATGGGAGATGCAAAAATTAGGAACAAAACATGCAGTAAAGTTCAGGACACTGACCAAAGAGTTGTTTCAAAAGACATTCTTCCATTGTGAGTTTGTTGCAACCAAATATGACTCCACCAAGGTGATTCTTCCTCAAATTTCTCATGTTTGCACCGTAGGGTACCAGGTCTTGAGGATGAGGTGTAGTAAAGGTCTGTGTTTTCCTTCCAGCCCCCATTTTCTGATACAAAGAGGAGGAAATTATATCATGAACCTGAAAAATAAATAAAGGTCATGTGCTATAGACAGAGACATATGTGATCCAATACAGGTTACCACCAAATGAATGAAACAGGAATGGGAGGAGGGGAATATTAATCAGCCCAAAAGGACCATCAAATGCATCGGAAATCAGCGAAAATTTTCAAATGAGTAAAGTTATGAAACGACTACATAATAGAACAATCACTCTGCATTTCTTGCTGGTTTGTTTTAACTGTTTTGTTGAAAGGCTGACAGACTTACGCCGCGTGGAGATAGAAGGCCTATGTGGAATCTTATCCCGAGTACTAGTTCTTACTCCTCTTTTTGTATTTTTCCTCTGAAAAAATTTATATACTAAAATGTTATAAGCATAAAGGCATAGTGAACAAAATCTGAAATACAATTCATTATTCAGATTCCTTTCCTTTTATGACAAGCCAATGCTGAAAGCACTTGAACGGGTAACAAGAAGAAATCAGTCAATCTCATCATTTTGTTTCTTTAAAAAGAATAAGATGATCAATATGAATGAAACAATATGTAACGGAAGGCTCACAAAACAAGAATAAATCATTGGAAAATTGAGAGCATAAAGAAAAAATAAAAAAGTGCAGTCTCTCATCTAGTTCAGAAACCGGTTAATGTAAGGCTCTAGAGGAGCTGAGTTTAAATTCGTAGTATGAAGAACATGCTTTTGAACACATGGTGTGCAAGTACGGTATGTCATGCAATAATTAATTTGTGCTTGGATATACCCTTTATAAGTAAATTTCATATATAAATTGCACTCAGTAATATTGCAAAAATGATGCTTACATTGGGTTTAAGTACTATCACCAAGTCCAACTATTGTCTACTATGCTAAAGGTATTTACTTTTTGTTCGATTGCATATTAGTATTTTAGTTATACAAATGAAAAGGAAATTTAAAGCAATGCATAAAACCCATGGAATCAAGCAACAAAGCCAAGTCATAATTATGTTCAGGATTGCAGCCAAAACCCAATGATCCTATTTCTGTGCCATGAGCGAACACAGTAAATACAAAACAGCTAAAAGAAATAAGCATCCCCAGTTTCAGAACCAATATACAATTAAAAACGCCATTTGAAATTGAAAACTCGAGTTATTCATGAAAGAAAAAACGAAAGATATGCACAAACCACTTTAATCTATCGAAATCACCAAAAAGTTTTTAGCTTTATCAAGCCAAGGTCATCAAAACAGTTTCTTAGACCAAGAACCCTAAGCATCCATGGAACTCTGCAACTAGCTAACGAGAGCGAAGCTGGTCATTTTGATCAGACCATATGATTCAGATACCCAGTACATTAAAATGTATCACTTTCTATGTAGAATGCGAACCAAGAGAGAAATAAATGAGAGAGAGCGTACCGTGCCGTACCGTACTGTGACTGTGACGAGCGTTTATGGAAGATCAACAAGCTTTTTGCCGAGAAAAGTAATGCGAGAGCGCGAAATAGAACGAGCTTGAGCTTGTGTTGTAAAAACGCAAACAGTAACTGAGCCCACTAACTACACCCCCGGCGCACTTTAGTGTTCAATGCTTTTTATAGCAAATTTGTGAATTCACAATGTTTTAACTTTTTTAATCAAACGAGGTGGGAGATTCAGACTTGAAAACCAACACTTGGAAGAGAATTCCTACTAATGCAAAGTTTTTAAATTTGCAAATTGTGTATGTTAACTTACCACTTAACAAAGCAATATGGCGAACGGGTCTAACTTAGTGAAAAAGAGTTTTGATTTGCTAGTCACTGCTCTCAAATTCGAACTCGTTGAGTGTGTTTGAGAAACTTCCTTCTTCTTATAGTTTAGACTATTGTATTTTTATTTTTATTTTTATTTTTAAAAGGCATATAGCTAAAGTGGTTAATTGCAAAGGGACTTGTAGTTTAAATGATTAAAAGTAAATATTCATGCACTCGAAGTCTTGTGTCTAAATCTCCTCTAATATCACTTTTATTAAAATAATAATAAAAAGCAAAGCAATGTCATTAAAAAAAATTATCTCTAGCATTATTCCTTTTTGTCAAATGGGGAATGATCTTGGAACATATGAGTGTCCCATGTGATCGATGTAGGCCAAAATAGTATGATGTTGTGAGCATCAAATAATTGTCGACAAACAGGAAAAGAAAAGGATTGGTGAGAGGAAGTTCTGAGCTGGCATTAGCTTATATAGCTCTAGATTAAATTGTAGTCCCTGTGGCTTTAAGGTATCAGTTCAATCAAAACAAGGAATTGGCTTCATTTAGACTACATGTTTCAAATTGCAGTGCCACTTTGCCCAATCATGTTTTGATTTTTAGCCTGATTTCCAACCAAGAGGTAAAAGTGATGGTGCACTATGGCAACTTCTTGAATTTATTATTTATTTCAGCAAAACCTCCTCAGGAGGAAAAGCAAAAAAAGAAAAAGCACATATTTGACCAAAAAGACAAATGCAAATGGAGACTTTGCATGAAGCGAGGCCCAAATACTGAAGAACGTGATTTGGTCCAAATACCAGAGGTTTTATTCCAAGTAGCAAAATAAAGCCCCGGTTCTTTTGCCCCATGCATTCTTGATTCTTATCAACAGGAAAAAGAAAAGGATGATTCCTTAATCCTTCATATATGTTGAAACTTGTTATGGCATTATTGTGAGAACTTGTAGTTGCAATGGTGTCATTTACAACCTAATACCCACGATAACAAGTCGATTAACTTGTTGATCAAGTTAATCAAAGCTTTTTCGACCAAAAGAAAAAAACGTTAATCAAAGCTTAGGCACTTGTAGACAAGCAAAAGCTCATAGTATTAATGGGTTAATAAGAATTCTAATTGTAAGTGGCCTGCCATGTCTACCAAAGGCCCCAGAGCAAAGCACATTTCATCCTTGACTAACTCATACAGCATATAATGTCAACTCTATCATTGCTACTAATTAACTCATACAGCCCAAGAGAGAATGAAACTTTACAGTGGTATACTATGTATCCACAAGCATATCTCAAAGCATACAACTTAATGCTCACAAGTAGTGCACTAACTCAGATTCAATCTTCAAACCAAACTTTCAAGCGTTGAATTTCAGTCTCTGCCTGCTCCTGAAATGCCAAAGTAAGAAGAAACAAGAAGTAAGATCAATGATGAGAAAAAGGCTTCATTTCTTCATGTTTGAATCAAAATGACTTGGACCAATTCAGTGCCAATACATAAAGTAAGGAAACAGAGAGCAATGTTTAGCATTGTATTAACTACCAGCTTGTACTCCAAACAGCTAATCTTCTGAGATTGTTCCGTCTTAAAAGCCTTTAGCTCTCCCACCTCTTCAATCAACTGATACGAATAATATAATACATAATTGTGGTTGTTAAAAAGAAAACAAACAGGGATACCTAGCATTAGAACTTATATTTCATGAAACTACTAAATCATCATGTACCTTAGCTATGAGTGCCTGATGCTCAAACAAGGATAGGGGGATCTCTCCACTCTTCTGTGCAGACAAGGAGCAAAGACTCTCTCTGCTTCTTTGATCAAACGAGGAGTGAGAACTTCCTGCAACACTATCTTCAACATCTCCTGACAAAGACATGTCTTGACATTCATTGTTAAGATTATCATGGATCGCTAAATCCTTCAGTTTTTTGTATACACGTTCCTGCCCCACTTGTTCAGCATCCTTCACATCTAATTGGGGTTTGAATGGATCGTATCTTCCAAACGCAATTGGGACATCCAAATTTTGACATGAATTACTCAAATCCTCAGCCTCTGATGTAAGTTTTTCAAGCCACTCAGGTTCCTCTATTGTGTCATGCGAGGGAAGAGCCACAAAACAACTTCTCCAATTCAGTGTTTTCTGTGGTTCAGAAGTCCTTGGAGCAACTCCTACAGATGCTAACTTAGATATCTGAGGTGCAGAAGTCCTTGGCGCAACTTCTACAGATGCTAACTGAGATTTCTGAGGTACAGAAGGACTTGGAGAAACTGCTACAGATGCTCCCTTATATATCTGTACTGCAGGAGTACTTGGAGCAACTGCTCCAGATGCTAACTTAGATGTGAGCTTCCTTGTTTGAGCGTGATCAAGCTCAAACCAGAAATGAAACTCATTGTAGTAGTTGTCGGCAATTATCCCTCTAAACTGACTTTCAGGCAGTGGCCGGCAGTGCAGCCGAGCATGGAACTTAACCTTAATGTAGAAACATAATATATCAGTATAAAATCCTTTTCTTAACTAAGAACCTGTTTTGAAGAAAATTTTGAATCAGGACAATTATACCAATTTTGAAGAAAATTTTATTTAATACCTGTGCAGGAAATGGCGTAGTATTTGAACCATCAGTGGTCCATCCACAGGGATTGATATTCATTTGCCCATAGCCAGCAGCCTCATAGATTCCGTGAAGTTTCCTATCAGTGTAATTGAAGAGAAAAAGTGGCAAGCCCGGAGAAATGTTCTGTACATATAGAAAGTGTGCAGCTGGTAAGCCTGAAAGAAATTGAATTCATCTCATGAGTTCGTGGCCCCAAAACTAAAACTATAACATGAAATGAGCAGTAGTAGTGCACAAAATCAACAGACAAAAAAGTTCATTATTTGCAGAAAGTTTTGTGTATTCGATAAATCAGGCTACAATACTTTGGGGCTCATTAAAAGGGAATTTAAGGTGAAGATGGCAATGCACTGGGAACAACATAGATAAGAACAAATTGGTGCACATGACATGAAGTTCAATACCAAAACGTGCAAAAAAGTTCAGAACACTGACCAAAGAGTTGTTTAGATAGACATTCATCGATTGTGATGTCCTTGCAACCAAATATGACTCCACCAAGGTGTTTCTTGATCAAATTTCTCATGGATGTAGTGTAGGTTGCTAGGCCTTGATTAGGCGGTGCAGTAAAGGTCTCTGTTTTCCTTCCGGCCCCCATTTTCAGATACAAACACGATGAAAATATATCACAAACCTGAATCAAGCAAATAAATAAAGAATTACAAACAGGCTTGTAGAGAAGAAGAAGAAGAAGAAGAAGAAGAAAAACCCAATTCATCATATTTCTGTGAAAAAGCTACAAGCATCCGCACTTTCAGAACCAGAAACAAATAAAAACGCCAGTTTAGAAAACTCGGGTATATGACAAAGAAAACGAAAGATATGCACAAACCACTTTTTTCTTATCTAAATACCCAAACAGATTCAACCTTGACTAAACCAAGCTCATCAAAACAGTTTCTTGCACTAGATCCATGACACTCTGCACCTGACTAACAAAATCCAAGCTCGTCATCTTGATCAAACCATATGAAAATAACCAAAAACTTCTTTCTTGACCAAACCAACCTCACCAAAACAGAGTCTTTCTTAGAACCCTAAGAATTCCTGAAACTCTGCAACTAACTAGCAAACGCCAAGCTCATTATCTTGATGGAACCATATGATTCAGATAGCCATTAGAGTCTGTATCTATTTCCATGTAGAACATGAACCAAGATAAAATAATCTCATAGAGAGAGAGAGAGAGCGAGAGAGCGTACCGTACTCTGACAATGGTTTAAGAGAAATGAAGAGGCTTTGCCGGAAAAAGGAAGGAGAGAGCGCGAAATGGGATTAGTTTCTGCTTAATATTACCATACTTCATAAAGAACACACTAAATGAGCCAACTATACTACACACCCCAGCGCACGTTAGTCGTCGATGCTTTTTCTTCTTCCAATTATGGAAATTTTCACAAATTGTGTATGTTAGCAGCAGTTGTACAGAAAATGGAATATGTGTCAATTATTAAAAGAGGACAGTTTTTGTTTGTTTGTGTTTTGGATTGAAAAGAAACAACAGCAGTTTTTGGTTGATTTATTATGTAATGAAAAAAAAAGAAGAAAAAGATAATCTCTCTAACATTATTCTGCTTTAAAATGAGGAATGGTCTAGGAACATGTGATAGTAGGGCTGACATTTTAGATCGAAAATAGCGATTGAGGTTTTAAAGCATTTAAATTGAGTTATCACGAAAATTGATCATAATATGCGATTTATAGAACCAACTGTAATATGCGGTTCTGTATATTCAAATAATGTGGTATACCACAAATCGCAATATAATATAATTAATTATTAAAATAAATACTTATAAATATTTTATATTAACTTACAAAGGCTAGGACTTCATCATTTAGATGAATCTTTCTCTATTCTCTCTTCTTCTTTTCTTCTTCTTTTTCTTTTTATTCTACCCTTCTCTCTCATCTTCTTCCTCTCTGTGGGACTCACCTAGGCTTTGATTGAATGCATTACTAATGAAATGTGTTCACTGCAAATCTCTTTGAAGTTCCCTCTGTTGTTTATTTTTTTTAAATCTCGGCTGTGAAGAAATATAATTTGAATATTTAGTGAATTAATATAACGTAATTAGTGAATAATTAAACTTTTATCTAGTAGGAACCTCGGTTTTAATTAGTATTGCAAACTCATCGGTTGTGTTGGTAATTTTGTTAGGTTGTTATTAGTGGGTTAGCTGAGATAATCTCTGGCTTGCAATCAACTATTTAGTTGATTAATTATGCATTAGCAGGATTGTAGATTGTATTGGTTTATTTTTAATAATAAAGTTCATTCTCTCCGTATATGAGTTAAAAAATCATTGATGATGATAGAAAGTTCTGCTTATTTCAACAATAATTTAAAGCATGAGCAGACTCTTTTTTTTGTTGATAGAAAGTTATGCAAAGTTATGTTGTTCCCTATACCGACAATTGCGGTATAACTCAATATGTTGGTCGGTTCATGGTTCTTCTTTTTACCATACCGCAATATATCGGTCGATTCACAATTTTCTTGAAAAGTTGCGATAACTGAACCACAACAAGGCTAAAATATTAGGATGGGGAGCATAAAAATTTTGTGAAAACATGAAAGGAACATGAAACGTGGGATGAAGTTTTGAGTTGGCACTTGGCTTAAATTAAATTAAAGACCATATGGCTTTAAAGTACCCAAATTCAAATTTTATGTAACTTGAAGCATGAGAAGTATGTACATTAATGGAAATATATATATATATTGAGTGATGTAATATACTCTCCAACCATTGTTGTTAAATTCAACCAACAAAAGGATTTGGCTTCTTTTAGATTACATATTTGGAATTGCAAATTTAGTTGCCAATGTCTAATGTATGCTTTCTTTCTTAGCCTGATTTCCATCCAAAGGTAAAGTGAGAGTTGGGAAGAGAAAGAGAGAAGGAAAAATAAAATAGAGGGAATAGGAGAGTGGAAGAGCATGACCATCATCGGCGAAGGTGGTGGAGGAAGGCTATGTCACGGGTCTCTGCTGCTTTCATTGGCAGGTGTCAACAGCCGTGGCAATTACTCTTACTCTCTCATCTCATATTGTTCTTTTTAAAAATTATAATTAAAAAATAAAAAATTTAAAGTTGTAAAGGACGAATCCAGAATTTCAAAACTTCATGGGCTCAATTTACCTTACATAGGCAGAAAATTTCAGCAGTAAGGGCCATATCGCACCAAGTCGGAATTTACAACACATGTGAGAGGGAAAAGAGAAATGAATAAGAAAAAAAAAGAAATAAGAAGAAGAAACAGTGGAAGAAGGCTCGATTTATAGTAGATCCAAACCATAAAAATTGGAGAAACGAAGGGGAAAAAAACAAAAGAAAGGCGGGAAAAAAAACAGAAATACGAATAAGAAGAGAGAAAGGAGGAAAAGAAGAGAGAGAGAGAGAGAGAGAGAGAGAGAGAGAGAAGAGAACACGGGTATTGAAAAAAAGAAAAGCATTGGCTAGAGAGAGAGACTACATGGGTATTGACAAATAGAAAAAGGGCATGGGCTATAGCCATACAGCCCAATAGCTGAATTCCTCCTCAAGAAATTTCATGGGGCGTTAAGAGCCTAAAAGCCAAAGCAAAGGGAAGCGTCTAATAAACAGTGGCATGAAGTGAGGGCCAATGGGTTGGATAAAGCCCATTCGTGGCCCTCTGGCCAGCCCACAAACTCCAAGATGTGTGTCATCGATGTGTTTCTTTCTTGTAAGTTTTTTTCATTTTCACCTTCTTTCTTTGCTCTTTTTATCATCATTTTCCTTTTTGGTTTTGGTTTCTTGGTGTTGATGGCTGAGCTTTTGGTTATGCATGTAAACATAATCAAAGAGGAGAAATGGACAAAAAAACCCAAAGGAATATTTTTATCAATTCATGTACTTGCATAATTGGGCTGAAGAGTCCAGTCAATCCTATGTTTCCAATGGTCATGTGAGGGTAAGTTAGTAAGAGAGTGGCAGGGTTACTTCAATTTCGATCAGTCCTTCCATCTATCAATCAATCAATCAGTCAGTGGCTTGCTTACAGAAATTAGGCACATCCCTTGTTTCATTTTAATTTACCAAGCAGAGTAATCTACCATATAGCCAACCCACTTTGTAGCCTTGCAAAACATTTAGAGTCGGTGAGTATACAGATTTGGCTTGGTCTGATTTGAATAATATGTTTGTTTCATTTAATTTTAGTTTTAGATGGGATTGTTAATACCGGACTCACCAAAAATACATTCTTACGAGGAGACTACTAAATCCATATAAAAAGAAAGAATTAACTAGTCTTGTGTTCACCAATATATAATATATATATATATTATATTGTAATACTAATAACATATATTACTATTATTATTATTATTACATGCACATATACTATAATGTATATATATACACGTATATTATTATTATAATATATCCATATACACATATACATATTAATATTATAATAATAACATACATGTATATATGTAATATATATTATATTATATATTATAATACATATATATACACGTATATATACATATATGTGTATATACATTATACCCATGTATGTATTATAATATACATATACACATGTATATATACATATACATTATATATGTATATATATAATAATACACATATATACATGTATATTATTATTATTATTATTGCTCATATATATTATCTATTATAATATATCAGTCCTGATCTCTTGGACCACAGGAGTCCAAGAGATTGTAGTCACCTACCGTTGGATATTAATCCAATGGTTTAAAAAAAAATTTTAAAACGATTTCAAGATTGAGTATTATTATTATAATATACCTATATATATATTATACAGTCATGATCTCTTGAACTACAGGGGTCCAAGAAATTTGTGGTCACTCACCGTTGAATGTAAATTCAACGGTTCACTCACTCTTGCACTCATTTTAAAAAACTTTTTTCAACCATTAGATTAATATCCAACGGTGGGTGACCACAATCTTTTGGACTCCTGTGGTCCAAGAAATCGGGACTGATATATTATATTATAATACATACATATATATATGAAAAAAAAAAAAAAAAAATAGTCCTAGTCCAAGCATACACTAAACACATGATAAGTATTATCCAACTTAGACAAAGCCAAGAATGTTCCTAAGCATAGTCCATGCCAAAATAGTTCTGTGTAACAAACGAGCCCATATAGACTATACACTCATCATGCTATTAGATTCTTTTTTTGAATACTGTTAAAAAGACTTTTTCAAACATAAGACTATCGATTTGTCAATTAAAACACTTTTTCATTAGACTAGACTCCTTTGATATTATTGAGTTATTTGTAAGATAATTATCAGTGTGTAAATACAAACAACTAGGCTTCAGACTTCTCTGCTTTGCCCATTTGGCTGCGAGGTCTTACCAAAACAAATCGACCATTTTTTCTGCAATGTTTTCACACGCAAACAGGTCAAGAACTCTCCTAATTCAACATTTTGTACGAAAGAGTCTGAAATTCTGTCTCCCAAGGCCTTGACCAACCCATACTCTCATTTATTTCAACTTTATTATTGGTACTGTTTACTAAAAAAGAAAAAGAAAAAGGACATCTCAAAAACAAAAACAAAGCTATTACATTGGCAAGCATAACTCAAAACATACAACTTATGAGTTCATCAAGATTACTGAATGCTAGGGTCACAAGGTTGTCTGTTGTTGTTTGTACATGTGTGGACAATTTACTTTAGCAAAAGTTATTTATTAAAACCTTAGAAATGGAAAATAATTTTCTCAAAATCATTGGTGCCATTTCTTAAAGAGAGCAATAAATTTGTGCAACAAGAGTGGTACCTCCCCTCCTATCATTAATCTACTTTTATCCATAGCAAATCAGGCATGCCCCCAATTGGTGTAAAAGACAGTTCCCATACAATATTTCACCACAAAGAAAGCTCCTTGGTTTGCGGTTCCCTTCAGCTCTGCAAAACCCTACTATTTTCATATCTAACTCAGAGTTCAATAAATGGTGGAGAACGATTTACAGCGATAACATTATTTTACTATTTACATTCCATCACGCTTTGTTATGTGAAATTCTTATTACGCATGACCGGACACATGATTAGAAACAGCAAAACAATGATATTCCCGTGATATACAAGTTTTTCTCTAATAGGTCACTACAAAGACCGCAAGTCCAGTACTGCTTCTGCCTACATAAAAAATCAGTTGGGTTTCAATTCAACTTTATATTGAGTTTCAGAAGTAAAACTTTATGTTTGCATTTAATCAAGTAAAGCCAAGTTTAGAGGATGCATTTAACCCAAAACCTCATCTGCACAATCTGAATTCTGAATTATTTTTTTTTCTTGGGAGGTAGTGTGCTTTCATACTGAAACATGAGGAACTGACAAAATGAAGAAGATGGTAAAAAATGTGTCCACTTATTCAAAGCTTTACTTTAATGGCTTTTGTTTCTTCTTTTTGTTTGTCTGTGCTGCTGTGTCTGCTCACTCTCTGAACCTGCATGAGCTGTAGCCCTTATAAAAATATGTTTGGCTGTCTTGGTGACTTGACTTGGGAGCCAAAGTGAGAAAAATGATCATATCTTTGGAAGAATCTTTGGTTGGATAGAGCTGTGGCTTAATTTCCTCTGATTAAGGCGATGTTCTTTCCAGGTGTGGCAGGGTTTTTGTTTTGGCTTAAAAGCACATTTGAACTTCTAGTGCACATTTCTCACACTAGTTTTCGTTATTATTGGTGTGCATGTGAGATGTGACCTAAATAAAAAATTTGTACTGACTGAAATAATATGTGAATTTACAGAAAACACCAACTTATTTTATATTCTGAACACATTTGTTTTTGAGAAATTTACTATTATACCCAATATAGAAGTCTAAATTATAAAATAAAAACCCCTAAGAAACACACCTAAAACTCATTTACAACATAACAAAAATGCTTTTAACTTCTTTTAAATTACAAAACTGCCATTAATTTATTAAAACAAATTCAACCTCAAAACCATCAAAGTAATTTAATAATCAAAATTAAATTCAATAGAGTCAGCTATCATTTTTTTGAGTTTTTTTTTTTTTAGAAATTAAATAGTGTATGATTTATTTATATTATTAATGCTAAGAATGAGAACATAACTAAATATCTCTTTATTTTTAAAAATTTTCTTTTAATTTGAGATGTTTGGAGGCATAATTAAGATGGTAATTGAGTATAATTAGGACGATTCATATCTTTTTGGGGAGCGATGATTAAAGGGTTTTGTTAATCAAGTGGGATGGCGCACAGGTCAAAAGTGATTTTGTTCAGCTCCGGAAAAGTAAAAAGAAAGAATTACTTTGATATTTTTTTCTTTTTTGAATTAAACATTTAACTTTCCCGAATTTTCACAATAACGTAATGTGAACTAACTTTAGAATATAGTTTATCCAAAATGTTGTTCTTCCTTTTATCGTCACTAAGTGATTCTAACACTCATCTTTTAACTTCCTCTACTTTTTCCATGAAGGCAAAATTTGTTACTATTTTTCTTTGCTAAATCTTAACCATGTACTTTAAATACAACAATTGTTTGCCTTTGTTTGGGTCTAAATATGAGTTCAAGTGATTATTTATCTTTGTGACTATTGTAATCGAGTATTTCTACTTTTATCAATCATATTTCTATCGTTTGACAAATTTTTTTATTTTTTATTTTTACAACAATTGCTTGATTTGGGTTTTTTTGAAAAGCACGTACGCGTTCCATTTGGTGCTTTTGTACGAGTTCATGAATCATGGTATTTTTGTAAAAACATATTACTATTACAATATGATCCACATTTGAATTTGGGTGTAAAATTTGTCAATTAGGCTGCTTTGGTGGATAAAATGATGAAAATGGGTCCTACGGTTTCATTGACAGAAAACCATGCCTAATAATAATGGGTAATTTTCATTAAGATCCCCAAATATTCTCATTAACCTCCTTTTCCCTAAATGATTAATTAATTAAATTTGGCTTCAATTTTCAAGTCCCCCCCCCCTTTTTTTTTTTTTTTTTTTTTTTTCAAAAATCGATGCAAATATTCCGGGTTTCTTTAAAAGTGGGGCCGAAAGGTCTTTCCCTATCCACTCCATGCTTTCACATTTTCATGCAAACTTGTTGTAAAAGGCTACCAACAAAAACTTTGGCTCAAAATTTTGCAGCATTATTCAAATTTCACAGGAAAGGGAAATTTAGTGGAAAATCATATTTACAGCTTTGAGTAATTTTGGAATTTTTTATTTCTTTTTTCTTGATAACTTTGAGATATTGAAGCGCTAACCATAAGATTAATGTAATTGATTAGCTTTTAGTAAAGATGACAAAGTTGACTGCAACGACGACGCACTCATGTGCATTTCTAACACACATAACTAATAATTACCTTTCCATTATGCTGCAGCCCTTCGGTGGATTACAAATTTATTAATCAAGAAAAATAATCAAGGTACCGTATTTACGTACGTCTCCTCGAACAATTATCGTTAATAGAAAAATAAAGTAAAGGACGTCTCTAAAATTAATTAATTAATTATAAGATCGAATTATATTTTATGGGTTGTCACGTGTTTTTGCTAATATTTATTTATTATAAACATTCTGATTCATGTATTATTGAATAATTTATGACGTACCATTCTCTAAAAAGTAAATAATTTAATAAACAGATTGTCTGAATACTGCATTTAATTATTTTTAAAATGAGATAAATTTGATAAGCATGAATTATAAAAAAAGAAGAAGAATGGGTCGTACAAGATCAAAGGACCAAACAAGTGCTTTGCAGCTTTGAGGCGTGGGAAGGAGATTGGGCCCACAAGAAGAGACCGAGAAAACTAAAAAAGAAAAAGAGGAGCTTAGAAAACAGGCCCACTGCCCCCACTGGGCCCCACTTCCCTACGCAAACAATCCCGTGCCTACTGTTCATCCCCACCCCCTCAAATCCTCAATTATTATCACCTTCTCTGCACTCCACCCCACCGCTCGGCTGGGCTTGGCTCGGCTAGGTTCCCTCGAAAACTTAACCCCCGCGCTTAAAGGGTGCGTGTTCCTCATGCTCTCCATTCAAATTTTGCCACATTTTTATTACAAGTAGACCTTCCTCTTTTCCTGTTCTTGAGAAGCCGCTTTTGAAAGTTCAAAACTAAAACCGCGGCTCTCTCTCTCTCTTTTCACTCTGCGTCTTTTTCAACCTCTCTTTTGTTTGTTTGTTTGTCTCTTTCCCTCGTTCACTGCAATCATACTCCCAGTATCTGAGCTTTCAGAATCGAAACCAGACCTTCCTCTGACCCCCACCAAACCCAAAACCCCAAACCTTCTCACTATACATATCTACACAACCCAGACTCTCAAATTAACCAAGCAACCTGCATTTTCTCACACAGATTCCATCTGGGTCTCGCTCAAAAACCCCAAAAATGGACCAGAAAACCCCTCTCCAAACCCACCCAGAAGCCTCACCAAAACCCAACAAGAAAAGCTTCGTCACCACTTTCATGGAAGCCACCACTCTCCGCACCCCATCTTTCAAAGAGGACACGTACTTCGTCTCACAGCTAAAATCCTCAGAGAAGAAAGCGCTTCAAGAGCTCAAGGACAAGCTCATGGGCTCTGAAGCCTCCGACGGGTCCATGTGGGGGGTTCCCCTGTTGGGCAACGACGAAAAGGCCGATGTGATTCTATTGAAGTTTCTCAGAGCCAGAGACTTCAGGGTCCCTGACGCTTTCGCCATGCTGCTCAAGTGCCTGGCTTGGAGAAAAGAGTTTGGAGCAGACGGCGTCGTTGAGGAGGACCTGGGGTTCAAGGAGCTTGAAGGAGTTGTGGCTTATATGCACGGCTTTGACAAACAGGGCCACCCTGTTTGCTACAACGCCTATGGAGTTTTCAAGGACAGAGATATGTACGAGAGAATTTTTGGGGATGACGAGAAGCTAAAGAAGTTTCTGAGGTGGAGAGTTCAGGTTCTTGAGAGGGGCATCAACGCCTTGCATTTTAAGCCTGGTGGGATTAACTCCATCATCCAAGTCACTGATCTCAAAGACATGCCCAAAAGAGAGCTCAGGGTTGCCTCTAACCAGATCCTCTCTCTGTTTCAAGACAACTACCCTGAAATGGTTGCTCGCAAGGTACCTAAAATTTTCAATTGATTTCTTGTGGGTTTTGAATTTGAATTAGTGGACTGTATTTTTGAGTTGATTCTCTAGTAGGGTTTTTTATGAACAAAATGATTGATTTGTGGGTAGGATGTATTTTTTGAGGTAATTCTGATATGGTTTTTAATTTGGGGTTGTTTTCAGATTTTCATCAATGTGCCGTGGTACTTCAGCGCGTTGTATTCTCTATTCAGTCCGTTTCTGACCCAACGAACTAAGAGCAAGTTTGTGATATCTAAGGAAGGAAATGTTGCAGAAACACTATACAAGTGAGTTCCCTACCATCAAACATTGTTTCACTCTGTTTTGTTCTTATATGATTTTTGTGAAAACTGATGTTCTTATTGAGATTCTTTAATTGGGTTTTTGGTCCCCACTCTCTGCTGATTCTTTATTTGGGTTTATAGTTTCCCTGCTGCCTTTTGATTCCTTCACTGTTTTTCCATTATTTTATGTTTTTGTGTTTTTGTTCATTTCTTGAATACTCAACCAGTTCCTTCTCTTCTGTACTCTGTAAAACCCCTGTTGCTATGTCACCTTGCTATTTTAAGTTGATTGCTGGACACTTACTCGAAATTGGTATGTTGTCATTCTGAAACAGGTTTATAAGGCCTGAGGACGTTCCAGTTCAGTATGGTGGCCTGAGTCGTCTCAGTGATCTGCAAAATGGTCCCCCAAAACCAGCTTCCGAGTTCACTGTCAAAGGAGGAGAGAAAGTGAACATACAGATCGAGGGGATTGAGGTTCATTAACCGTCCAGAGTTATTATGTCTTAATGTTAATTTCTTTAATTAGTGATCTAAAAGAGTTTAGTGGTGGTTAATTTCTCTCGTTCTTGTTGGAATTTTGATCAGGCTGATGCTACAATAACATGGGATATAGTAGTTGGAGGGTGGGACTTGGAGTACAGTGCAGAGTTTGTGCCCAATGCAGAAGGCAGCTACATAATCCAAGTGGACAAGCCAAGAAAGGTGATGCCCTCTGAAGAAGCAATCCACAACTCCTTTACTCCTCGTGAAGCAGGCAAGATGGTTTTCTCGGTTGACAACAGCGCCTCCCGCAGGAGAAAGGTAGCTGCCTATCGTTACATTGTCCGCAAATCGGCCTCTATCTAAGCTAACTTCGACTATGAAGGGGATTTGATTAGCTAAACTTGTAAGGTTCTCCTTTTCGCATTTTGCTTGCTTTGTTCTTTTTGAGGGGTTTATTTAATCAATGGTTGTGAACCTTTTTTTTTAGTCTGCTAAGAAGTATTAGTACTGCAATGTATAAAAATGGTGGTAGTATGATATATATTATTGCTTAATATAGAGGAAAAAACATATCTATTGAACCTTGGTGTCATACCATCTCAAATACTGCTCGTCTACTTGAGATTAGATCTTGATGGTGATTTGGTGATGGAAGAAGAGAGAGCTTTTTGAATGATAGTGACTGCAGCAATATGTTTATGTCTGGGGCTTGGAGCTTGAAAGGGATTTTGGTTATTACTGGTCACAATCTGTTTTTGATTTTTCTGTCACTGGTTTGACAAGGATGGTGGGTGTTCTGTTTTTCACTAACAAAAGGAAGCAGAAGTGGGGTTTGAAATATAATGATCACCACAATCTGGGCCCAGGGGTTGTAGAAAAAATCCCACGCATAGGAGAAAAACTTAGTTGCAACGGTTATACCAACCAATAACGCTATGACATTTGTGACAACATACATACATACAAAGGTTAGCAGAAAAGTTGTAATTTTTGTAGACAAAATGTTCAACCAAATATTTATTACCTTAGTTAAAGTCCACTACTAAAAAAAATATGCAACTTGAAATAATTTTGAGGCATCATCCTATTCCTATACATGGATCTAAAAGCTTGGGGCTTGAATCCATAAATATGGCGCTTACATTGAGGCGTTTACCCCAGCAGGACATGATTTTCCCGTCTTCCATATTATAATTAAAAGAACTGGCGTCCATGTTTCCTCTGGCAAGTGCAAGACACTCACAAAAATCAACCGCGAAGCAAATCTTCGATCATAAGCAATGGAGATTTCAGTCTTGATCGGCTGGTAAAGTATGGTTTGATGGCTGCTGATCTCCATGCTTTACAAACTGCGGCAAAAGCAATCAAACCCGCCGGAGACACTATTCATTGGGCGATCGAGTCGACAATATCTTGATGAAGACCCGACCAGTCATGAACTTTTCTGTTTGGGCTGGTTTGACCCATCGAGTTAATATCAGTTACTTACTGTTGCCCTACCCTAACAGCTATGTTTATTTCTGTGTACACAGAGGCGGACATTCTGCGATTACCTGTACGATTGGAGAGGATTCCTTACTTAATTAGCTCTCTCTCTCTCTCTCTCTCTCTCTCTCTCTCTCTCTCTCTCTCTCAAAGTCAAGAAAAAAAATTCTAAAAAAGAAGAAGAAATGGTATAGCCGCTCGGCTATACTATATATCTGGAAATCTACAGTCTGTGAAATGATCACCAATTTCAAAGCTAAAAGTTCATAAATTCACTTACTGGAAGTACGTATAGATCATGCTGTAACTCAGTTAAATCAATAGCCTTCCAATATCTTGCAGGCTCGAATTTAGATCCAAACAAAACATTTTCGCGTAACTAGAAGAGAACTTTCAACTTTGAAATCTCAGAAAGTGCACATAGGGGTAGAAGATGGCTTTGAATCGGCTAGAAAGCGAAGATTGAACATTGCAGGCATTCAAAGAAGAGATGCTGCTACTCACAGTAGCATTGAAAATCCATGAAACTTGGGGAACTTGAGCAACAGTCCCCTTGATTACAACACCAGAATCTGCTCTGGGAGGCAGCTCTCCAAGCATGGCTGAATAAACTTGTCAATATAATTCACAATCTGTCCTTGCAATATTTTTGCACATTTAAGTTATCAGCTCCATTTTCCATAAATTAACCAGTCACAGGAAGCTCCTGGGGCAACTTCTATAGCAAGCTGAGATTTTCATAATGCACATAGAAACATATTTGATGTAATTATGTTTAACATATGCAGGGACGGCAATCAAATCATGTTACTTGAGAAAACACATGACAGAATTCATACCACACCAGTGAAAATTGACAAGGCGTATATGCAACCAATCCAAGCTGGGTCACCTCGTTGCATTGACTGCATGCCATAACAAGACAATTACAAACTCTCATGCTGAAACACAATGCTTCACAAAGTAGCTTCATTCAATTGCTTAAATCAGATTACGAATACCAACTTGAAATCTCAGAAATCAGGAAATGTGGATAAATATCTTCAAAATCAAGAACAAGTTGGAAATGGAGAATTATGTGGCAACAATTGATACACCTGGCCAAATGACAGAATCCCATATACAAGAATGTAGAATCCAGGTTTATAACTCTTTGAGGTGCTTTTGGCAAGTCATTCAACACCCCATTGGAAGCAGTTGTTGAGCTTTCATGGTAATCATTCATTTTTGCTATCTTCTTTTCCTTCTACAAGTTCTTCCATTGTCCCTGCATTTTCCATTAGTTTCTGGAACAGCTTACTGCTTTTAGACAGCTCCTTAAAGGTTCCCACCTGTTTAATCGTACCAGCATAGACTAGAATAACTTGATCCACTTGAGGAAGAAAATGTAGCTGATTTGTGACCAGCACCCTAGTTTTCCCTTGCAACTCTTTCTTGATACAGCGGTTGAAAACCTGGATCCTAGAGGTGGTAACATATTAGGCTTCAGAGAGATCACACTTGGGGATTGAAGAGGCCGAGCTAATAAGAATCGGAAACTAAAACGATAGAACATCCAATCCAAGCTGGGTCACCCTGTTGCATTCAGAGCAAGAAAGAGAGGAAATTCTCTAGAGGAAGAAACAAAGGATTCTGACTATTTCAAGATTTTAGACTGTTATATGCTTGTTTCTAGTTAGGCATAAAACCTATCATAAAAATAAAATAAAAGGTATAGCCGAGCTGCTATACTATTTTTGTCCCCTTTTTTAGTATAGCCGCGCGGCTATACTATTTAAATATTTAAATTTAAATATTTAAATAGTATAGCCGCACGGCTATACGTTTTAAATATTATAGTCCTAAGTCACTTACCCTCTTCCGCCTCATTCCCTTCTCTCTTCGCTCTCTCCCCAACGACATGTTCACCTCACCACACCAACGACAATTACGACAATTCCTCCCTTTGCCAACTCCACCAATTCCAGCTCCAAATTGCTCACTTGGGTATTTACGTCCACTTCAAGCTTTATTTTTTTATTCTTCAATTTGTTACCCATGATTGTATCTAAGCTAAGCTAACTTCGACCATGAAAGGGGATTAATTAGCTGAACTTGTAAGGTTCTCCTTTTTGCATTTTGCTTGCTGTGTTCTTTTTGAGGGGTTTATTTAATCAGTGATTGTGAACTTGTTTTAGTACTGCAATATATAAAAATGGTGGTAGTATGATATATATTATTGCTTAATATAGAGGAAATGCATATCTATTGACCTTGGTTTTATTCCATCTCAAATACTGTTTGTCTGCTGAAGATTATATATTGATGGTGATTTGGTGATGGAAGAACAGAGAGCCTTTTGAATAATAGTATAGTGACTGCCGCATTATGTATGTCTGGGACTTGGAACTTGAAGGGGATTGATTATTAATGGTCAAAATCTGTTTTTGATTTTTCTGTCACTTGTTTTGAAAGGACGGAGGAGGGTGTTCTGTTTTTTTACTAACAAAAGGAAGCAGATTCTCATCCTTTCAGACAAAATGTTCAACCAAATATTGATTACCTTAAACTCCACTACTCAAGAAATAGGCAACATGAAATAATTTGATCCAAAGATGAGATTTTTTTTATAAATGAAATAGGGGGGAGACCCCAAAACAGCTACACTCTTACAATACCAATCAAACGAGCATGAGAAACGCCTAACAAATCATCAACCAAGGCTTCAGTAGCCCAAACAGGAGCAGTGTCAAAGAAACAAATACCTAAATCCAGATTGAAACTCCAGTTTGCTAGGCAGTCAGCAAGGCAATTCTTCTCTCTGAAAATATGGTGAATCTTGTAAGTGTCAAACTGCCTAAGAAAATCACAGCAGTTACACAGCAGACCAGCAAGGAGATGTTTGACCCTTCCCCAGATTCACAGCAAATCCCCCAAGCCATTCCCTATTGCTATTACGAAGAACGCCTCCAGCACCAATATTCCCAAAAGCCGCTTTATGTGACCCATCCAAATTATGTTGGCCACTGCAGTCCCAGGAAAATCCCAAGCCAAAAGAGATTGCACTTTCTCCCAACTGCCCTACAACCACAAGAAGCCTTGCTCCACTCAGAAACAGCAGAGAGAATAATCTGCCTAGGATTAGAAGGAACAACCTCCTCAGCATTAAAATAAATTGGTTTCTCCATTTCCACAAATACCAACAAATAAACACAGTACAGAACTCCAAGATATGCTCCCAGACCAACGAGCCTTGGAGAATATATCATTCTTAAGACAATGCTAAAAATCAGCAGAGAAGAAATGAGTGTGTTGACTGTGATGCAAAAAATAGCTCCAAACCTCTTTGGCTTTACTACAATCTCTGAGAATAAGGACAGCAGCTTCAGAAGGCCAATCATTTAAAGAACAAGAAGAATCCATAGATAAATGCCTCCGAACTCTCTGATCATTAGAAATAATTTTATCCTGGTACGCAAGCCAGGTAAAAACTTACAACTTGGGGGGAAGTTTCAACTGCCACAAAGCCTTCCAAAAAGCATCAGTCCAAGAAGAATCTCCAAAAAGCAATTGATAAGCAGATTTTATGGTAAAAATCCCATTGGCATTAGGCTTCCAAATCTGGGAATCCTCCAAATTACTATTAAACCCAGAAGAGAAACTAATAACTTTTTGCACCACCTCTTCAGGCACAGTAGCTCTCAGCTTCTTAATATCCCACCATCCCTGCTTAAAGAAACTTGACACAGGACCATCAAGGTCCAACAACTCCCCCACCCCCTCATAATGTATCAAAGGCACATCAGACAACCATTTATCAGTCCAAAACTTCACCTTATCCCCCATACCAATTCTCCAAGTCATCCCCTGCAAAAGACGCTTAGAGCCATGTAAAATTCCCTTCTAAGTGGCAGAACAATCCTTCCTAACCTCCAGAGAATTATCCAAAGTAGAGCAGCCTTTCAGATACTTATCCTCAAAAAATTTAGCCCACAAACCCTCATCTTCAGCATGTAATCTCCAACCAATTTTACCCAACATGGCTTGATTATCCAAAGATGAGATTTTAAAATACAACAATCACCTAAGGCTTTAAAATGGTGCTTGAATCCATAAATATGGCGCTCTTAAATTGAGGCGTTTGCCCAAGCAAGGCTTGAGTTTCCCGTCTGTCATATTGAAAACAAAATAACTGGCGTCCATATCTCCATTGGTAAGTGCAAGACACTCACAAAAATCAACCGTGAAGCAAATGCTATTCCCCAAACATACAAAGTTCTTGTTATTCTTGCATTCGATAGAGAATGAAGAATTATGGCGTCCCAGAAATAGGGTACTGTCACCCAAGTTCTTTACCTGCAAATCCGACCAATGGCACCAGCACTTGCCACAACCCTCCAATGGCACACTGAAAACCCTAAACTCAGTTGTCGAACTGAACCATTGCCTAAGACGCAGAACCACCAACAAGGCCCCCTGTGATTCCACCAGATAAAGGCTTTGATCAACAGAAGCACACATGGGTTCCATTGGCACTTTCGGAACAACAATCCTCATTTTTGGTTGCTCAGGCTCTGCAATCTCACAAACCATTATATTCCCATCAAAGTCCACAGCATAAAACTGCCCTTTATAATAAGCAAGATCCATTATATTCCTTCCCACACTGGTCCATTCATCTTCTCCTGGTCTCCAAAATCCCCAGCCTCCCAAAATCCTATAAATAACAGTCACTATATAACCACACGTCCAAGAAGGGCTTGATGACAAGACAAACTTACTAGCTATGAACTCGTACGGCACGCCAGAAAAGCTCTGTTGCTGGTGATGGTTTCTGACTTTGTTAATATCTGGAAGTTCAATCTGGGCATGGCTTAAAGGGTGCAGCAGATCAACCTTCAAATCCTCAGACACAGCCACCAGCCAGCCTAGAGAAGAATAAAAAGACTGCTTTGTTTTCTTGGGTGCTAGCAGACCAAGTTTGTGAAACGTACCCTTTGACCATGTACTCTTTGAGCTGTTGTAGAATTCAGGGGTGAGAGTGCCCTTCTCCTTGTTCTTGGCTTGGATCATCAGCACTGGAGATTTCAGTGTTGATCGGCTGGTAAAGTATTCTTTGATGGCGGCTGATCTCCATGCTTTACAAACTGCGGCAAAAGCAATCAAATCTGCCCGAGAGACTATTCGTTTGGCGATCGAGTCGACAATATCTTGATGAAGACTCGACCAGTCGTGAACTTTTCTGCTTGGATTGGTTTGAGCCATCGAGTTAATGTCAGTTACTGTTGCCCTACTCTAACAGCTTTGTCTGTGTATAGAGAGGCGGAGATTCTGCGTTTCCCTTTAGGATTGGATTCCTTACTTAACTAAATGAGGAGGAATGCTATCTACATTTTCTTTAAAGTCGGCGAAAAAAATAGTATAGCCGCGCGGCTATACTATTCGGCTGTAATATTTTTTAACAATAGTACAGCCGCGCGGCTATACCATTTTTAAAAGCATATCCTAAGATTATAGCCGCTCGGCTATACTATTTTTTAAAAAAGTATAACCGTTGGCTATACTATTAAGTATAGCCGGGCGGATATACTATTTAAATAATATAGCCGTTCGGCTATACTGTTTAAATATTGGAAATCTTTAGAGTGTAATGATCACCAAATTCAAAGCTAAAACTTCATAAATTCACTTACTGGAAGTATGTATAGATCATGCTGCAACTCAGTTAAATCAATAGCCTTCCAATATCTTGCAGGCTCGAATCTAGATCCAAATAAAACATTTTTGCGTACCTAGAAGAAAGCCAAGATTGAACATTGTAGGCATTCAAAGAAGAGATGCTGCGACTCACAGTAGCATTGAAAATCCATGAAACTTGGGGAACATGAACAACAGTTCCCCTGATTACAACACCAGAATATGCTCTCTGGGAGGCAGCTCTCCAAGCATGGCTGATACAAGCGACGTCTTCCCTTCTCCGGTGCCGCCAAGAAAGCATTCTAGCAGCTGAACTACCCAGATTGTTAAGCTTTTCTGAGTTCTGAAGACTGGATCCACAAATCCAGATTAAAGATATCTATGACAATTTCGACCAAGAAAAGAAGATTAAGATGGAAATAAATACAAATGCATGAAAGCAGGAAATGTTAACGGTTTTTCTGTTCTGTAAGAACATGATAGCCTAAGCTTAACCTTCAAAGAAAAGTGGAAATCTACAAGTAGAGAAAGAACCAAGTGCTGACCTGTATGGGGATCATGAGAATTAGCATCATTTATCAAATAAGTGATGCAACACCTAACTGCGGGTAAAGAAGAACCATGGCTACAGTGATCCGGAAAGGAGCTGACAATAGTGCGTGAAGTTGTTTGACATATTTGCTAAATCATGAGAAAGAGCATATTAGTTATAAATTATAATTGAATCAAATGACTTAAAGTAGAGCATTTCAAAGAATTAGAGATACTGAGCATTTCTAAAACAGACCCGCATAACATTCTGGAAATACTGAGCTTTCAGAGAGCACCAAGTGACTGGACAACGATGAATAAACTGTCAATACAATTCACAATCTGTCCTTGCAATATTTTTGCACATTTAAGTTATCAGCTCCATTTTCCATAAATTTCATTTAAACCCGTCACAGGAAGCTCCTGGGGCAACTTCTATAGCTAGCTGAGCTTTTCATAATGCACATAGAAACATATTTGATGTAATTATGTTTAACATATGCAGGGACGGCAATCAAATCATGTTACTTGAGAAAACACGACAGAATTCATACCACACCAGTGAAAATTGACAAGGCGTATATGCAACCAATCCAAGCTGGGTCACCTCGTTGCATTGACTGCATGCCATAACAAGACAATTACAAACTCTCATGCTGAAACACAATGCTTCACAAAGTAGCTTCGTTCAATTGCTTAAATCAGATTACGAATACCAACTTGAAATCTCAGAAATCAGGAAATGTGGATAAATATCTTCAAAATCAAGAACAAGTTGGAAATGGAGAATTATGTGGCAACTCTTGACACACCTGGCAAAATGACAGAATCCCATATACAAGAGTGTAGAATCCAGGTTTATAACTCTTTGAGGTGCTTTTGGCAAGTCATTCAACACTCCATTGGAAGCAGTTGTTGAGCCTTCATGGTAATCATTAATTTTTGCCATCTTCTTTTCCTTCTACATGTTCTTCCATTGTCCCTGCATTTTCCATTAATTTCTGGAACAGCTTACTGCTTTTAGACAGCTCCTTAAAGGTTCCGACCTCTTTAATCGTACCATCACAGACTAGAATAATTTGATCCACTTGAGGAAGAAAATGTAGCTGATTCCAGCACCCTAGTTTTCCCTTGCAACTCTTCCTTGATACAGCGGTTGAAAACCTGGATCCTGGAGGTGGTAACATATTAGGCTTCAGAGAGATCACACTTGGGGATTGAAGAGGCTGAGCTAATAAGAATCGGAAACTAAAACGACAGAACATCCAATCCAAGCTGGGTCACCTTGTTACATTCAGAGCAAGAAAGAGAGGAAATTCTCTAAAGGAAGAAACAAAGGATTCTGACTATTTGAAGATTTTAGATTGGTATATGCTTGTTTCTAGATAGGCATAAAACCTGTTATAAAAATAAAATAAACGGTATAGCCGCGCGGCTATAATATTTAAATATTCGAATATATTTAAAAACCATTTTTTCAAGTATAGCCGAGCGGCTATAATATTTAAATATTTGAATATATTTAAAACGTATAGCCGAGCGGCGATACTATTTTTTTTAACAGTCTAGCCGAACGGCTATACTATTCTTGGCTATACCTTTTTTTTTTTTTTTCCGTATTGCCGCGCGGCTATACGTTTTAAATATTATACGCCGAAGTCTCTTTCCCTCTCCCGCCTTATTCTCTTCTCTCTTCGCTCGCTCTCTCCCAAATGACATGTTTACCTCACCACACCAACGAAAACTATGACAATTCCTCCCTCTGCTAACTCCACAAATTCCAGCCTATCAAACTATGAGAGTGCCCTTCTCCTTGTTCTTGGCTTGGATCATCAGCACTGGAGATTTCAGTGTTGATCAGCTGGTAAAGTATACTTTGATGGCAGCTGATCTCCATGCTTTACAAACTGCGGCAAAAGCAATCAAATCCGCCTGAGAGACCATTCGTTTGGCGATCGAGTCGACAATATCTTGATGAAGACTCGACCAGTCGTGAACTTTTCTGTTTGGACTGGTTTGAGCCATCGAGTTAATGTCAGTTACTGTTGCCCTACTCTCACAGCTTTGTCTGTGTATAGAGAGGCGGAGATCCTGCGTTTCCCTTTAGGATTGGGATTCCTTACTTAACTAAATGAGGAGGAATGCTATCTACATTTCCTTATTCACACACACAGTAAAGATGCTATTTACTTAACTAAATGCGTTTCCCTTTAAGTTCGAATATGGAAGTGAATATCATTTTTCACTAGTTTTCTTTTACAACATTCTTCAATTTGCCACTCCCATTCTTCTGTTGACATGTATTGTGCAAGTGAAGTCCACGTGTCAATAGAGAAATGCAAATTGAGAAAGGTAAATAGGAAAGGTACATAACGTCCCTGTGACTAAATATGGTTAACGATTACATGCCATAAAAATACGAATGAAATACATATGTATGTTGGTAAAAAAAAATATAAAAAAGTTGAAAAATTCGATCATTATATGATATTTTAATATTATTTATTTAAACTTTGTAGTGTATATCCTTTTTATTCAATACTATGTGTTAACATATATCTATAATACATTAATTTTTCATGTATTATTGAAAATTTGTTAAAAATACATGTATTAAACATGAAAATATAGATATATTATGTACAATACATGTATTGTACGTTTAATCTATATATATAAAGCAAAAGGCAAAGAATGGTGAAACATTTAAAATACCAGAAAATGCCATTGGTTAATGCAAACATTAAGAATTGAAATTATTAATTAAATGAGGATAATATGGTAAATTCATAATTTTTCGTATTAAAAAAATTAAAATTAAAAGAAAATTCAGATAATGGATCCTATTTTTATGGAACACAAATATCTATTATCTTTTTTAATTCTAAAATAAATTTAAATTTATTTAAAAAAAAACCTCTCGCATGCGCAGAAGCGCGTGCAGAGAGGCTAGTTTTTTATAATAAAAATTGGTATTTTACCATGCCTTTGAAATGTACACGAGAAATAGAAGTATTTATGAAAAATACATATGTACATGTATCATATGTAAATTTACTAATTATGTTCTCATTCTTTTTGCAGTCATTCAACCACTATATATTCATTACTTTAAGTAATCTCCACTTGCTAGAAAAGAAATATCGTCCAAGAGATCAGGACTGAAAGATTGTATCATAAAACAAGCAAATTAAACAAAAGAAGACCTGTGCACAAAACAACGAAGAGTTTCACCTTTAGAAATTAGAGGGAACAAAATTAATACAAATATCCAACCACGAAGTGTTCCAACTAATCTTGTACAAGGAAAACACGGTATAAGAACATATACCTCTTTTGACCCTGTCACCATGGATTAGGAACAATCCAAAAGGGTGGTGGGTCGATTCTCCACTTACCAAATTGATCAAACGGCTTCACAACTTAATGCTGTAAATTCCATTGTCATGGCCACCATAATCATTAGCAAAACCGTGGAACTTAAAACTGATCTCATCCCACTTGTCATCTGTGAAGTAGATTGAGTTTGCTTCAAACTCTGGGAAATCAATGGTGGATAATGATATCGACTGGTTTCCACCCAAAAACAATGCCCGATCAGGCAAACATTCCACTTTCTCCCACTTTTTGGCACTCAAATTCAACTTAAAGATATAAAACTGCATTGTTCTGTACGGAAAACAATCCTCATCACCCGGGCTCAACGGATCAACATCTCTGCCTTGACGATCAAGAAAGTTCCCTTTGACTCGCCCCACGAACAAAATATCACCCAATGACTCCACCAAATAAGTCCGAGTAGAAAATTCCCAGCTGCGAAACTTCAAAATATTCGAGCGGTCTTGCAAAGAACCTAAGGAAGGTCGACGGAGATTGATGGTTCTGATGGGAAAAGAGGTGTTCTTGAAGTCCCAAACTTCAACCGAGCCATGTTCAGCAAATGCAATTAGCTGGTTATTGTGGAATATAATATCACTATATGCTCTATGCTTGCCCTCCAAGCTAGTCCATGTCCCCCCGTACTTACAGAATGCAAGTTCCAATGGTGCTGGTAGGTCTAGAAGCCTGCCGTAGATGATCGCTACAACAAAATTGTTGTAGTTGCCAGAGGGGGCAGAGGAAAGGATGGCCGTGGCAATATAAGTCTTGCGCAGGTTTTCGTCAATTGAGCGATCAACAGGCCAAAACAGCGGGAGTTGAATTCTGCGTCCAGAAATTGGATTCAAGAGATGCGGGTTTGCTCTTTTGTCCAAAATCACCAGCCAGCCGTGTGATGAACCCACACACCAAGCATTGTCAAAGTCTTGAAACGCACCCTCGATGGTGTAAAGTTTTTTCTCTTGGAAACTATAAAAGCAGCGAGTGGTGTCGTTGTAGTTATGAGTCCTGTTTTGTTGGATAGAAAGGAGCATGAGCCATGGTGTTTGGGGCCCCGAAGCAGAACCCAAAAAGTAGGATTCCATGGCGTGGTTCCAGGAGGAACAAACTGCTTTGAACTGAAGCAAGTCGGTGATAGAAATATTTTTCATGATCAGGTTTAACAGTTTAGTCTGGAGCTCAGACCAAATTTGGTGATAATGTTGTTCTTGTCTTTTTGGTGACCATTGTGGCAGCGTTAGATGATGATGCTGTTCTTCTCCTTTTGGTGACCATTGTGGCAGTGTTAGTTAGATGGCGTGGGAAGGAAGGAAGGGAAGGAAGGAAAGGAGGGTTGCTCTGTTTTGTACAAGGAAAAGAAAAGTAAAGAAAGAGGCAGTCTGCTCTCAACTCCATTTATAGGCAATGCAGCAATCCAGGTTGAATTACGAAACTTATTTCAGCCATCAATTACTAACTTGTCCAGGAAAGGAAAGAGTCTTGGTTTTCCCTGTAGGATTGGGATTTCTTTTTATATATAAATATAGTCAAATATATATTATTAATTTAGTAAAACAAAATATTTACATCTTTTTCCCCTAAACAATTCTAAAGGCAGAATTTATGGTTGCACTTTTATCTTTCATATTTGGCAGGAAGCTGATCTGCATCTATTGAGACATGTTTGATGAAATATCCGTTGTTCTGAACTGGGTTTAAAATTGTTGGTTGTCACAAGAAGCTTGATAATCTCTAACCCAGATTAGAGATTTGCGAATCATTCTGTTTAAGACCTCATCATTGAACTAATTCCTGATTTTCACCATCTTCATCATCCTTTTGTGATTTCCGCCGATTCAAACCATTAGAAAACCGAGGAAGCTTCAACATGGTATTTACTCTTTCAACTCCATCAAGCGCATTCCACTCTTCCTTTGAGTCTTCTGTGATCTTGCTACTGATCTCAGATGCAGGGCATCCCACATCACTTACAATGTTGGATCTTGTGCTATAGTAAGACAATGAAAGCTCTGTATCATTTGGTTTGCCTCCACGGCTCAAGTTAGATGCGGTTTGTGTTAATGATGGTTGGTCTTTCAGGTACAAGCATATGACTGCGCAGTCGTCGATTTTCGATTCTGGGAACTTTCTTTTCCATGCTCTAACAGCACGCTTAACCACCAATTCGGCTGCAATGGATCGCCTCTTTGCTGAAGCAACTATCTTTACCACATCAGTGTTTGTCAATGCATCCCACACCTGCACAAAGCACGGTCACCAAATTTGTTTATCAAATGATGTGATGAATACGATTTAGAGCTAGGAAACTTCAGGCTTAGTTCAAGGATTTTCAGGTTTCACAACCATTTATCTGCACTCATTTCACAATTGGGTATGCTTTTTTAACCATCAAGTAGAGGCCTGTTTAGCAATTCAAATATTAGTAAACAAAAAATGTGTTGTTTTCCTACCCCATCAGTTGCCAAGACCACAAATTCATCACTGCTTGAGATCCTTCTATAGAAAACTTCAGGGATTGAGATTAGGCCACAATCTTTGACACAGAAATCTCCAAAAGCCCTTGACATTGCTAGACCAGGGCAATCTTCATCGGGCATCCATAATCTATACACTTCTGGTTCTTCGTCCACTGATAAAATTCTGCCTTTGCAATTCTTTATTCTCTCAGCTTCACCTGAGTCATACCAGTAGGGAAAAATAAGAAGATCAATACAACTTTGATCATCATGCTTCAAGTAAAATCTTAAGAGCACAAGTACTAAACTAACCTGGAGTATCCGGTTTCAAGTCAACTGTGAGTTGGACAGAACATATCTGGTTTTTCTCTCCTGATCTAGTGCCAAGAACGGCACGAGAATCCCCCAAGTTGGCAATTACCAAGTGATCACCCTGAAAATGAAACCCCATATAAATTAAAAAAGATGAACCTTTTCAGTTGCGCTTTGAACCAATCATTTGCTTTTTAATCCAAATTTAAGTGCAAACCAATATATACAATACCTGCTTAACTACAGTTACAGCTGTTGATCCACTGCAGAAGCTATCGATGGTGTTATCGAGGCTAAGTTCTTCGTCCATTTCCTTGAATGATTTAACATAACTGGCTTCCCATGAAGAAAGGGGCATATCCAGACTGGCTTTCTTCTTGTGTCTGTGACCAACATTTTCATAGAGCTCACTTCCAACATCAATGTCACTGAATATTCCGGTGTTAAGTCGGTAAATTTTGATCACTTGGGAGAGCTTCGAGGGCAAATTGTCACGTACACATCTTGCAACTTTGTGACCTTCAGGGCCATGACCATCAAACACACCACAGAAGTACATGCCTTTCTCAGTAAAGTCCTAAAGGATTGACGAGATAAAAACTTCGTTTAAATGCACATTGCTTTCATAAACAAAAGAAAATAATGGCATAGGGGAAAAAGAGGATTCTATAGGCTGAAGGACATATCATTATTGAAATTACATGAAGCAATTAACAAACTAGGAAATGTTGAAGAACAAATTTTGCAGAAGACAGGGTACCAATAAGATTTGAAGGCATGAGATTAGGAAACAGAGCAGATGTCAATCACCAAAACTGAGAAAAACCCAACAAAAAGCAAACCACAGTGACAATGAAACGAAAGCTTAAAGGAAAAAAGAAAAAGAAAAATGCAAGAATTATTTATCAAAGATGAAAAAACGAACACAGATGAGCTTTTCAGGGAAAGACATGTTGTGTTGAATAATCATACCTCCCAAATTGTCATGGCATCTTGATTGATCCCTTTTCTTCCTTGCTGGGTGTACATTGATGTGAACCTAGAACACCCTTGCAACCGTATGCGGGCCCCGTCGTCCCCGTGCCTTACATTGTCCTCCTCATCATTACCCTCAGATTCGTTAAAATGCCGATTGTTCGTACGATCATCCTCTATGTACCCTCCTCCATACAACGCTTCCTTGGAACAACAAGCTCCCATGTCTCTCTGTACAAGCCAACCTCTCACAAATGATAATTCTCCAAAGAAGAAAAGAAAAAAAGAAAAAAACTTTAAAAGACCCAACAAAAACCAACCACTACCCAAATGGCAGAAATGGGTGAAGAGGCAAGAAGAGAAAGATAATTGAAAGGCGATGGTCGGATGGTGTTTATTGGCATGTGCATGCAATTATGGAAATGACTCAATCATGCATGAATCTTTTGGTTGAGCATCAACAGCATGCAATTATGCAATCAAAATTAAACAAGGAAAAAAGTCGCCGGCTCCTTCCTCCTTGTTTTGCAAATTGTGGGCTGTTCTCTGAATTTTCGACGTGCTAATCTCAATCCATATTCAACTCAAATAGCTATTTTTCCGCTGACAACAATTGTTAAAACGATAATGACAAGAATATCCTCGTTCTTGCTCGGCGGATAGAAATGCTAAATTTGCATCTCCCTATTAATGTCTAAATTAATCAAAGTACAGAAACTATAATTAGCAATATAATCTTCCCTATATCGTAGTTGGTTAACCAACACGAAATCGTCACGTGTTTCATGTAAATCCCAATGTGATATCTTTCTCACTAAAATAGTGGCATTCACACTAAATTATATATGCTGCGAGATTTCGTATTGTTTCATGTATCTTCTTTATCAGTTATTATTTTGATTAGGAATTTAGTTACCTTATTTTTAAGCCATTAGATGAAACTATATACATACCCCTAACCAGTTTTTGGAAGACCACTGTTTCTGTTCAACTAATCAAAACCTAATCCGTTTTCTTTTGGCGGTAAACTAGAAAGTCTTCTTTCTGATAACGGGTTAAGTAAACTAGATGGTTTATTGATTTAGTCAATTAGATGGTTCGAAACCAAAAATAATGGTAGTTTGACTTTCACTTACAACCATCCTATTCAAACACATTTCCTATACAACTAACAACTTATATACACATATCAAAAATTACAAACACTAGAAACTAAAACAAAACCTTTCTTCTAATCTGTACGACTCTTAGTTTCTAGATATATCCATTGTCAAATATATATTTTTAAATCTAAAAAACACAAGAGAGGTCGATGGTTTATTACGGTGAAAAAGAAGATTATGATAAGACCAATTATAGTTGTTTGGTTATAAACAAGTTACACAAGCCCAAGAAACTTGTTTTGGGCTGAAATGGATGAGATGTCATGTTTGATTCCGAGGAGGAGGGCTTGAACTAGAGTACAAGAGGGCGGACTCACTATTCTTATTAACTAGCCTAATTCACGTATGCTTAGACCTATGGCTTTTTAATTTTAAAAAATCTTCATGTTTTTTTCACTGCTCAAGTGTTGGATGAAATTGATTGTTAAGGATTGCTTTGATATATTGGTGATGGAAATGTAAGGTGACAACGATGCAGAATTTGGGCTGACGGTGATGAGGAACAAAACATGTGCTAAATGCTGAACCCATGTGCAGAGCCATGTCAAGAACAAATTGCCGGCAATGGCATTCAACCAAAATTATGAGGCTCAAAGTCGGTGACCCAATGATTGAGTGAAATAAGCTTTCCCTGTTTGAGCCGCAAACATAGTCTTCCCTACAGGCTCCGTAGATTATTCTCTTAATTATCTATCAAGATCCCATTGCAATGATTGATTGTGTTTCCAAATACTTTGAAACTTAACGAGCAATATTATTTACTAATTAGCTGCTTAATGGTGCTAAAAAAATTTAAAGCATCTGAAACGAATTTAGAAAGTTTGGTGGAATTTACCAACAAAAACAAGTGAGGCATGATCACAGCTGTCCTACCATTTTTGGGCCTTCAACTGCTCAATCGATCTTATGAATCTTTCCTTAAAATCAGAAGAAGCAGATTGTCTAAAACAGAAACAATCTAAAACCAATCAAATGTGCCCATATTCATGTAACCAAATAGAAGATAAATCCAATGGAAGAAACAGAGCTTTTCTATATGATATGAAGTAAATGAAATTTTCATTTTTCAGCTGCAATTCTTACAACAAACAAATTTCTGGGAATCTAAAGTTTTTCTTTGTGAAACAAAATTACAAAACTTAAAAAAGGAAAACATGTCTGGACTATAACCAAAGAAACCTGTAAATGTCACCACCATTGGTGAACAAGAACTCCACTTTGCCTCAGTGAAGTGAAGAGGTCCAAGCATTGACCATAAGTTTTCTCATACTTTGAGCTCCTCTCACCAGGGCAACACCTCTGCCACCTATTGTAATGGCACTCCAGAAAAATCTCATCAATCAAACAAATGGCTCCTGTCTCAAACAGCCTCGGGATCAAATCGAATTCGGTCCCTTCCACATCCATCTTCATCACCACGAAATCCTTCTCCGAAAAGGTGTTCTTCAACCAATTTGCGAAATCAAACCCCTGAATTTGATCCACCTCCCCATTAAACCCGCCATCAGCCGACTTCGCCGGCTGAATTCTCCCCATACCTCTGCCTTTCTCCTTCACCTTCTCGCCCGGGTCACCGTTAATCTCAAACGACAGTGTTTCGTTCCTCACCCAAGCTGCATAAGGCAACAAAGTAACCCTCTTCTTCATCTTGTACTGCTCATGAAAAGTTTTATCGGCCTCAATGGCAAAAACTTCGAAAGTCTTGTTCTGTTTTGGGTATTGCTTCTTGAACCAGCTGCCAATGCTGGAGCCATAGCCTCTAGCTCCAACATCCACATAAGCATACCGCTTCTTAAAGCTTATATCCGCCATTGCTGGAAGGTACTTGGCATTCTGTATATTCTTCTTCAAAGTAATCCATGGCTTCAACGGCTCTGTTTCAATCAAAGGCTCGGCTTTCCTGACCAACTCTAGCTTATGCCCAGGAACCGAACACTTATTACCCAAATTGCCACCACCGTTCTCAACCCTAGTATTGCTCAGAAGCTCAATCTCACCATCACCACACTCCTTCTTCAACACCATCTCGCGAATTTTGGGCATGGAATCATCGAAACCCTCGACGTCGCGCGAAGTCACGAGCTTGCAGCAATTGAACAAATCAATAAACGAATGGAAGCTGTAGGTGTCTTTCGCGCCGATGTGGACCACCGCAATCCCTTCGGGCTTCAGCGTCCGTACGATCTCGGCGGCGAAATCCGACGGCTTTGGCGACTTATCGAGTCTGCCTCCGCCCGAGAAAACGAAATCAAAACTATTGTCACCGAACGGTAAACGGTGCGGGTCGCCTGGAATTACCAGAGGCCTCGAGGCTTTCTTGAAAATACCGACGGCGCCCTTGACGCCGGACTCTCTCAGAGCGTACACGTCATGCCCGGTCGGGGTCTCTATGCACAGAGACTTGGCCTTCCGGGAGAGGAAGCCTTGCGCCATGAGATCTTGGAAGACGGAGGAGTAAAAATGGACGGCCTTAATCCAGTCCTTGCTGGTGTAGAGATCCGGTAGCGAAGACCCCGCCGAAGTCGAAGGTACGGCACCATTTTTTGCGGCTATGGCCGGACCGCCGGTTCTCGCAATAACGAAGTTGAGATTTTCAGGCAGAGACAAGAAGCAGAAGTTGCCGAGCTTGCACGACTCGCCGGTGACGGTGACGACGTAGGCAAAACGGCACAGTACGATCAAAACGCCAAATAAGAAGCAGCGTACCAGAACGTTCTTCAGAAGGCCTGGCTTGCCTGCGGTTGGCTCCATCTCTGTCAAATATACACCTTTTTCACAGAAACAAAAAGAACAGAGAATTCTGGGGTTTTCTCACAATCAATCAAAGAATGAATTGAATTTCTGAAAATTGGATAATCGTATTGGAAGAGGAAGAAGGGTTTAGTGTTTGGTTTAGCGAGAGCAGAATCGAGCGGAGGTGTGGTTGGCTCCGATCAAGGCAGGTGCTTTTAAAAGAGAGTTGCAGATCTTAAAACTGTGGTGCCGGGAAGGAGGATGGTCAAAGGGAGAAGCCATGGTTGGTTTTTTGTTAGCAGAAAGATATTTTATTTCTGTTTGGGAACGGAGAGCTGTTCGAAGCCATGACAGAGAGGTTTTGGCCCCCTGAAACTGCGAAAACTGAAAAGACTGCGTTAGACCGTTAATAGAGAAGATGTAGAGGGATAAAACGGTGCGTGGGTTAGAGAATGACGCGGTCGCTCTCACACGTTTAGGAGACCGGGAAGAGCCGGTGTCGCACGCGTGGGAAGAAGCTGCGTGGAAGGCCTATATTCGCTCGAAGCTTCTTAATGGGTCATGATTTGGTGATTTTGCCCTTGGATTATGGGACAATTTCGAGATTGCCATTACAACTTGCCATATTAGATGGTTACGTGTGGGGCCTGATTGGCTGTAGCCGTAACCTGCCAAGGGAAAAAAGGAGTCCGGATTGAGTTTTAAAACCTATTGACCTGGCTGAGTCTCCTGTTTCCGTTATTGGAGAATAAAATTTAATTTAGTTGGAACCTCTTTTTGTATTTTAGTTATAATTTTGCGTTATTGTAACATTTTGTTTATTTGGCATATTTTGCAATTTAACTACGCGCTCTCTCTCTATGATTTTATCACATAATAAATCACGTGAAAATGAATAGAGAGAAATGTGCACACAACCCGTTATATGCAAGTTGTTTGATTATAAAGTAATGCATTAATTTTAGATGTCAAAAAAGATATTATGCACTCTTTGTAGTTTATAATGTAATCTATCATTTATATTTCATGTAAAAATATATATTGACTATTTTAAAATGTTAATAACGATTCCCGAATTCTAAAATTAATCTCCAACAATCAACGCTAAGCTAAGAAGGGGGATTAATCAAAGTCATCTAATGACCAAGTACTACTGCCAGATGCGAAATTGGGGGCCATGCTGCATGTGATGACAATAAATGGATTCTTATTAAACGACCTAATTATATATTAATCCATGATTACTCCCATAACAAGTAATAATGTTAAGAATCTTATGACTGCAATGCAATGCAACCAACAAAGTTGCTGCAGGCATAATAAGAAGAAGAAGATCAAATAAAGGATTTTTCCCAAAAAGATTCCAAGGTGGGTGGCAGGCAAGAATAACAATTTGAGCCTTATCCATCTCCAAGAAGATTAGTATTACTCCAAAACAGTTAAACAAACACAAGTCAAATTCTGGGAAGCTGATTGGCAAAGCAAAGCAATTTATGAATAAATGAAGAAAGGAGGTTGGTGTATGTAGTTCACCGGATCAGCCGGTCACCTCATCGCCCGCAACACTCTTCTTGCGTTGGGGGGCGCTACCCACGGGTAACCATATGCGTCAGTGGGCGCACCGAACGCCGCAGTAGCCGTTGTGCTTTATTCTAGGTTTTAGCCTTTTGTTGTTTTAAGGCCCACAGGCCCTACCTATTATGCGATTTGGACCATTCTTCCGGCTTTGTTTGCCTCTTTGGGTCCACAACCGTTTGTAAAGTAGGTACACGACACGTGTCGGTTGGGTTGACAATTTGATACAGCCAATTATCATTCTGGAATTTCTTTTTTAATTTCAGTTTTTATTTAAGGATGCGAGTTGGCATGGTGTTGATGTATTAGCGTGAGACATGGGTGACCGGAGCATTCCTACGGCACCGTTTATGGTGGCGTAGTTGAGAGTAGAAGATGCAAGCTCAGTGTCGTAGGAATGGCTGTGAGACAATGCAAGAATGAAAGAGCCAAAAGAACAAAGATCGAGGAGGTCCACATGTCCCGGGATATATAAGTGCAGTTGTAAACGACGCCGGATTCAACGCCCTTATTGACTCCGTGCTTTAGCTCCTCCTGACATGACACTCCCTTCCGTATCAAGTTGCCATATGTATGTGAGCGCATCCTAGTAAATTTACATCGTTATCATCAACATCATCAATTAAACGCCTTTTTCCAACTAATTATTGTAAATAATTAGCATGTTTAAGTACTTTGGAGCTTTTTCTTTTATCATTGGACAATACGTGTGAGTTGTTTTTTATACAAGTAGTTCTAGAATTACCTTCTTCTCCATATTGCTTGGAGAAGAAGGTATATATGTCTTTCTAGTTTTGGATAGGGTTCATATATATTGCAAGGAGAAAGGCATCTATCATCCTATTAGGTAGCTAGGCCACAACATCATTCTATGTCCCTTTCTTTTCTTTTCATTGAGGTGATTCTATTCATAATTAAACAAAGAATATAATGTTTCAAGTCTTGAGTAGAGAAACTTACCTATCTCGAGAATGTCACTGTAAAAGTATCTTAAGACAATCATACATCGTCATGTATTTTAACTTTTTCACGTGCTAATACTCGAGTAGTTTAGAATGCCACCACTTTGACATTCTTATTGTGTGGAAGTATAATATAGTGAAAATTTATCACACATAAACCACGGCCTTTATGATCTTTGGTTTGCACAACTATATCTGATAATTACTGTTTCCACAGTTAGCGTCCATTCAATCCAGTTCATTTTTTTGTCCTCCAATTCAATACTTGGTGGAGGAATTGATGTGATCAAGATGGAGCCCATGTGAACATTTTCAGAATCGTGTTTCAACAAGAACGAAGTCAACATCACACTTTGGCATCGAATATCAGTTTTCGTTTGTATATGTATTGTGTGAAATCTACTCGGTTTGTTGTTTTGCATGGAGCTGCCTCGTGATACAATACCGTTAAACTTGGTAGTTGTAGCAACGAGCCACAGCAGCTTGAGCTTCCACTCCTAGACCCCTACAATGTTCTCCAAACCCTTTTCAATGATCAATCCAAATCAAGAGAGTTAAAACAAGAATTAACGAACACAAATCGGGTGTTAATTGGACTTACTTAAGTTTTTGGTGTGCTTCTGAGTAGGTAGTCATGGGTTCAAATCCCATGGTATCTGTGTATGTAAGTTTCCCCCCTCACTTTTAACTTTGACAACAACAACAAAAAACGAGAATTAACAATCAAAGCATCTAAGTTTACCGAAGAAAAAGGGCCTGATGGATGAAATCGGGTCACACACATGAGTGGTGATTGATGCCCTTGTTATCCAGACTCACCTTAAGCTAGAAACTAGTACAGCTACGAATAAGCAATTGGTTCCCTTTCATCTTCATCCCTTTAGGGTGTGGATGAGATGTCTGACTACAAATGAGTTGGTGTCTGGATGGTCGGCCTGGGCCTTTCATTTTCAACTGATAAATAATGTCCGATGTGTATTAGAAACTAAATCGTACTGAATTTAGTAATTTACATACTGTATGAATAATTATGAGTTGTTCATGAATTATGCATAACACCTGTGAAAAACGCCACAACCCAAGGGCCAGGTTTATTTATGAGGAGCCACCCCCTTGACAGACAGCATACCAAATGCAATCCACTCTTTTGAGAACATGCAAGCCACTTTATATGAGAAAGGAATTTTTGCTTAATGGGGCACACAGCCATTATTACTAACTAATCTTGGTTTGATGTGACCTTAATGACCTACGTGGGCCCTGGCCCATTATTTTATGAACTGGGTAGCTCAACCCATGAGTCTTAGCGGACAACACAATTGGGCTTGGCATACTCAGCATTCAACAACAAGAAAATGGCTACATTGTTTTTATGGGCCTCAGGCCAGATTGATACAAGAACAGATATCATACGACACAATTTACTCACAAACTGCCTTTATTTTCTGCCCTTTCCTTTGGGTGGGTGGAGCTTGGAGGAGCTGAATATGTCAACACATCATGCGCTTACCAATGGGTTTGGTGTTCCTGGATGTACTTCCCCTATACTATATCTATTGCAAGGTGTAGACGAGCATAAATAAAAATAATGGCTATCCAAAAACCCCCAAAAAGAAAAAAAGAAAAAAAGAAAAACAGAAACAGAGAAGAAAAATAATGTTTCATTTCAATAGGCCTTTCGATGGAAGCAGAATTTGTAGTTTGGATGTCGCATTTTAGTTAGAATGTGCAAGCGAATTCATTATGCATGAATGAACATATTATCTTGATAGAAAAGGCCAATTTCGACATACATAATTGAAGAATTCCAATAACGTGAATCGAGTATGAATTGAACCTATATATTTCTCAATTATAAATTAGGCATTTTAACCATTGAATCATGAATACTTAGAGAAATCTTTGTAAATAATGAATAATTGAGATTCCCAATAAAAATGAGTAATCTCTAATAGCAAATAAATCCCACAAACAAATCTGATTTCTTTTTGCCAATAGGTAGGAAGGGGAGGGGAACTGTACAGTAAATGGGTATCACAAAGATTTCAATAACTCATGACCCTATATTACTGTAACTGTATACAGGCTAGCAATAGTCGTTCACAAAGCACATAAACGGCTATAAGTCCTCAGTATACATACTAGCAATTGGGCTTCGTACATCCACAAGCGGCTCTAGCCTCTCACTCTCACCGATGAGGAGACGGAGTTTCCTACACATTTGTGATCAGTGGAATCATCGACAATCATTGGCCTGCTGCAGCTCCAGTTTAATGCCAACCTGGCAGGAAGTCAGTTAGTTAGTTACAATGGCCCCGCCGTGCACCAACGAACTATCCGATCTCATGCAAAACAGCCCACACTGTCCCATAAATACGACTCACAATACCAAACGCTGACTTGTCACTTTAATTCGAAAGCCTAGCCTACAGAGAATTCCAAAAGAAACACGTGGTCTTGTGGTCGAATCTCCCGCCTTATTACACACCACAACGATCATGACAGGTCAAAACGACACGTCGCCCAAACGACCGGAGCACGCAGGATCCCCGCCGCCGCCAATGGTGCAGACTGCTCCACCGGCTGCACCGTCTCCACCGTCTGCTGACGTGGAGAACCAGACTACGGGCACGGGATTCGGAGTGCCGGGGATCCTGCAGCGATGGAAGAAAGAGGACTCGTTGAGAAGAGGCTCTCTGGCTTTGTGGGGACTGTCTACGGTCTTCTCTTTTCTGGCCTTCATCATCATGGTCTGCAACAAGCAAGGCTATTTGGAAGACTTAGGCTATTCGGAAGACTTCAATCAATATGAAGAATACAGGTACAAATTAATTCATAATTTTGGTCTTTATTTGAATTTTGGTACACAATTGGAATTTGGAATTAAATATTATTTATATATATATATTTGTAGCTATGTGTTGGCAATAGCTATTCTGTCGATGCTGTACAGCGGCGTGCAAGCAGCGCGACAAGTCCACCAACTCTTCACCGGCAGAGAAGTGTTTCAGCGCCAGACATCGGCCTGGGTTGCCTTTATCGGCGATCAGGTTAATTTAGTTTAAGTTTTTGTCCTTTTTCTTATTCTTGGTACGTAAAATGTATCTCTAAGTTGCAATTATGCAAAAAGGCCAAACTTTTGATTTCTTTGTGAGTTGCTTTGCTTGCTGCAGATTATGGCATATCTGTTGTTATCGTCGTCCTCGTCGGCAATGCCGATTACAAACAGAGAGAGAGAGATACAAATCGACTTATTTACAGACTCTTCAGCAGCCGCCATTAGCATGGCCTTCCTAGCTTTCGTTGCTCTTGCCTTATCGGCTCTTATTTCCGGTTACAAATTGTCATCTCAATCCTACATCTGATAGATTGAAAATGGCTACATTTGTTTTTAAGGGCCTCATGCCACATTGACACAAGAATCATATGATGACACCATTTACTCACAAACAACATGTCAACCTGCCTTTATTTTTTTGTTTTCCTTGGGTGGCTGGAGCTTGGAACCAATGTGTTTGGTGGTGCCACGCTGTACTTCCCCCATACTATATATTTTGCAAGGTAGACCACCATTAATAAAACAATGGCTATCCAACCAAAAAATAAAAATAAAAAGAAAGAAGAAAAATATTGTTTCTATTGATTTTTGCAGTTAGATGTCGCATTGTAATTAGAATGTGCAAGCATGTTCATTTGGCATGAATTAACATATTCTCTTGATTAAAAAGGCCAATTTCAATTTCAATAGACTTTTAATTGAATGATTCTAATAACATGAATCTAGCTAGTATAATGATTGGACCTATGAATTTTGCAGTTACGAGTTAGGCATTTTAACCATTAAATCATGAATGCTTAGAGAAATCCTCGTCTATAGTGAATGATTGAGATTCCAATAAAAATGAGTCATCTCTAATATCAAATTATTACAGCAAGCAAATTCATTGAGTCCCAAATGTTAATGGCAACATTTCAAATTTTAGAACATAAACCTATATACATGCTATTTATAGTCATTCACAAAACACATAAGCGGCTATAAGTCTTTAGTGCACACGTTAACAATCGCGGTTCGGAAATCCACAAAAGACTAGCAAATTCCACATGACTCCTCTCAATGATGAGTGGACGGACTGTGTCATAAACATTTGTGATCAGTGGAATCATCTACAATCATTGGCTTGCAGCTCCAGTCAAATGCCAACCTGTCAGGAAGTTAGTTAGTCAGTTACAATCGCCCAACAGTGCACCAATAAATTATCGGATCCTATGCAAAACACCCCACAATCCCTTAAATACGACTCAACGAATCATTGTTTGCCACGTTGGAACCCAATTACAATGTGCTCCAATCACTCACGCGGCCAATGGTTCACTCGGGCGTGAGCGCGCGCAGCGAAACCCACACGGCACGCCAAACTGCCAACAAAACCAAACGCTGACTTGTCACTTTGATTTCGCTCCCATTTCCCCAACCCTGTCTTTGTCCTCCCAAACCTCCTCCAAACTCAATTCAAAAACCTTCCCTTCTTCCAAATTCCAAATCCAATTCATTCCTAGCAGAACACAAGAAAAAACGATCATGACAGGTCAAAACGGCACGTCGCCCAAACATCCAGAGCACGCAGGATCCCCGCCACCGCCAGTGGTGCCGACGGCTCCACCGGCTGCTGATGTGGAGAACCAGACTCCGGGCCATGCTCAGACTACGGGCACGGGGTTCGGAGTGGCGGGGATCCTGCGGCGATGGAAGAGAGAGGACTTGGTGAGAAGAGGCTCTCTGGCTCTGAGGGGACTGTCGCTGGTCTTCTCTCTGCTGGCCTTCATCATCATGGCCAGCAACAAGCACGGCGATTGGAAAGACTTCGATAATTATGAAGAATACAGGTAATAATTCCTCAATTCATTTCATAATTTGGTGTTTATTTGAATTGTGTGCAATCGGAATTAATATTTTATATCTATATTTGTAGGTATGTCCTGGCAATAGCGATTCTGTCGACGCTGTACACCGGCGTGCAAGCAGCGCGACATGTCCACCAGCTCTCCACCGGCAGAGAATTGTTTCAGCGCCGGACGTCAGCCTTAGCCGACTTCATCGGCGATCAGGTAAATTAATTAATTATGTTTTAAATTTTTGATCTTTTTCTTTTTCCTGGTAAAATGTAATTAGAATATCAACTTATTTGGGAAATTAGAATTTTCTGATGAATACGCGTAAATTTCCAATTATAGCAATAAATAAATAAAAGAAGCTTCTTGTAGTATAGAAGCTTTGGACGACGAAATTGGTAAAAGGGCCTTATATGAGTGCCAGCTAAGCAAAAAGGCCAAACTTTGAATTGTGGGTTGATTTGCTTGCTTGCTTGCTGCAGATTATGGCATATCTATTGATATCATCAGCTTCGTCGGCAATTCCGTTGACAAACAGAATGAGAGAATCGCAAGACAACATATTTACAGACTCTTCAGCATCCGCCATTAGCATGGCCTTCCTCGCTTTCGTTACTCTTGCCTTATCGGCTCTCATTTCCGGTTACAAACTGTCATCTCAGTCTTACATCTGATAGATTGATATTAAGGGCAATAATTCTTCCATGTTGCAGGATTTTGTTTTCATTTATTTATTTATTTTTGTGTGTGATATAGTTTCATTTACCAGCACCAGCTAGCTGCAGAAATTTACTGTAATTAGGTGTGTATGTAGACAGCCCCATATGTAATTCTTGATTTGGTTTTGAAGGAAGGTATTAGGCTATTGTGCATGAGACAATGAGATGTATCTTGTTTTACACATGAATAGATACTTTGCTTCTCTCCAATTAGAAAGTTTTAGAAAGAGATTGTGCCTTTCTCTTTTTATTATCAAAAGACTTTTTGCTGTTGTGAGCTGTTTTATTTGACAGTTTTTTGTTTTTTTGGGGGATAAATCGGGGATGAGGGTTCGAACTTTAGACTTCTTCCAATTGGAAAACTGATCAACTAAAGAAATAAGGTCAAATACAATGAATCTGGTTTTTCAATCTATTAAGAAATTTGATTAAACATGGTTAGGATATATCTGATGTTTTTAATTATGTTGAACAAACAGAGAGTTTCTTTTTTCAAAGTTAACAACATAGAAATGATGATGAAGTGTTTGGCATAGAAAGCTAAAGTTGGCCAAGTCACTCTACAGTTCAGAGTGAGGTTGAAAGATTTGGGTTGTCTCCATGTGTTTAAAAAAATTGGAAGAGTCAGAAACTTTTCCAAACATTGCAAGGCTTTATTTTTGTTTCTTCGTTATGTTAAGTGCTCTGGAAAAGCCATTTGGGAAAAGTAGAAAGTTGGAATTACATACTTGAGCAATCTCAAGTGTTAATCACCTGCTGTGCCATGGAAAAGCCAACGGGAAGGAGGGGAAGCCTATTAGCTTAGCAGAAAAAAATCACTTCTTCCAAATTCAAGCAACCCTTTATTCAACCTGTTATTTTCTGTTCTTCCTAGAAAAATTATGACATGGAACAAAAAGAATGAGGCCTTATCCTCAAACAAATAAACAAATGCAACACATGCCAGTCTTTACATAATTAACCTTTAGAGAACTACTTCCTCAGGAACTATACATTAAAAAAAAAACTAAAGTCTAATTAAATCTTGTCGTCTTGGTTTGACCCCTAAACATAAAGTGTAACATTTGATTCTGATTTGCACGTTCGCTTTTAGAACTCTGGAAATCCATAACTTCCTTCACTCTGTAACATTTTGAGGGTATAGGGTGATTGCCTTTCTGTTGTTGGCTGCCTTGTATTCTGAAGAGAGTTGAGGTAGCTCAAGTTCGAATGATTAGGCAAGGCTAAGGGCCTCACAGCCATGGACACATTGCTGTTGTTGTTGCTGCCATTATCAGAAGCAGGTCTATTTGCATTGCTATAACTGCCGCTGCCGCGCGCTGCAGGAACATCATGGTTGTGTTTCCCTTCATATGTGGTGATCACAGCCCTTGTATCATGTGAAGCTCGCTCCACATGTTTCCTCACCGGACAACCTACGGATGTGCATTTGTAGTAGCTCCTACAGATTGGAAAAAAATTTGATTAGGTTAATCAGAAAAGTTCAAAAGGTGTTTGCTAGTAATTAAACTCAAAAACACAAGAAAGCTAAACAAATTTATAGGATGGTTACCTTGGATTTGGATTTCCCTTCACTACTTTCTGTCCATATTTCCTCCATCTATACCCATCATCCAGAATATCTATTTCACTTGTTGTCTGCACTACAATTCTTGGCTCTTTTACAATTCTACTCCCAGGAGCCGAAAAGGGCTGATCGTTTGCATTTTCTCCCTTCCTGCAAAATATGAAAAAAGTACATTTAATCATCTGCAGTTTTGGCTATAACATATACACAATTTCACAATCGAAATAACAAGTCTATGCACTTACCATCTTTTGGCCTCAGGCTCATTTTCATCTTCAGCTCCTCCTGAATTACTTATTGGTGAGTTTTGTTCAAACTCATCCTCTCCAATTGAGGCTGAAGAGTCCTCCTGCATCGTGACAGATTCGATTTTCGGATTGGATATTGTTGGCACAGATTGATCAGAAATGCCATATGAAGAACCCTGAATTGACTGAGAGGTTGATCTTCTTGTAGACTGAGGCTTGGGATGGTTGTGACTTCCCTTGTATACAATTTGAGTGATATGTCCATCCAATGATCTCTCAACCTTTTTCTTTGTTGAGCAATTCGGATACGTGCACTTGTAATAACTCCGCGGATTTTCACTGCCCTTCACTTGTTTCTGTCCATATTTCCTCCAATTGAACCCATCATCTGATTTTTGCTCTCTGACAAATTGAGACGATTGAGTGCAATGTATTGTATCAGGCTTAGGAGCCCCACTAGGTCCATTGCTCTGCATATTTGTTTGGTTTGTGCCAATCTCGGGGAAGATGCTCTGCAGTGGCTCAAATTCAGACTTAACTCCTGTCTTCTCTGTTAAAGAATCAGCTTGCCTTGAGATTCTGTTGAAATCCCATGGTTTCTGTCCTGTTTTCAACGATTCTTCCTGTTCACATAAGAATGATTAAGTCTCAGAACAATTACAAAAAATAAGGCTTCCAACTGCACAACTAACTTGTAAAGATAACAGAATGAAGATAATTAATTTACTGAAGCCATGTTTGAAGAAGCTTGAATGTTAAAGGTTGAGGATGATGTTGCAGCAGGCCTTGTTTCTGGTTGGAAAGAGAAATCAGAGAACATTTTCTGTTCCCTCTCCATTCCTTGCTGGGTTTCTTTAGAATTACTCATCCAGTCAAAGATTTGACTAGAGAAAGCTCCACTTGTTGGAGATTGAAGAGTCTGAAGAACAAACATAACACAACACAAAAAACCCATCAGTAAACATAAACGAAAGAACGAAAGAACCCAACAACATAATAAGTTTATAACTTACATTAGAGGAAGATAGGAACATGGGTGAGCTGAAAAAATCAGTTGGGCTAAAAGCTGGTGTGGAAGCCAAGTACGAAGAAGGGGAAACAGGGGGAGGAGACATAGGCAGAGAAGGGGGCTGAAGTGACTTGAAGTTTGGGATTTCATTGCCGTTTCTGTCCATTAAACTGCCTGAAGAATAGTCTGAAAGTCCCCAATTAGTTCTTTCCTGGTCAATATTGCTGTCCATGTTGTTCATGTTACTTGTGAGGAGGTGAGTGAAAGAGGAAGTCATGGCTTTTGAATTGAGGAAAATGAGAAGATGAAGGTAGAATAATTTATAGAACAATTTAAAGTGTTGAATGACAGAGACAAATGTAAGAGAGAGAGGCACGGCGATGAGGAGAAAGCAGACAGAAGACGAGGGCTTTGGTGTGTTGTGAGGGTCTCTACGCTCTTTCTAAGAAGCTAAAAAGATGTTTGACCGTGGAAAAAGAAATTTTTTTTTCTAGTCAAAGCTTGTGGGTTTGACTTTGACTACCCTGTGCGCACGTAAGTGGCGGCTCATTATGCAGAAGCTCTGTAGTTGGAAGAGGCAGCTGGGATCTTTGTTAATGTGATAATTGATACATTAAATAGTATTTCTGTTTTTTATTTTTTTCATCAGAAATTTGAAGCATTGTAATTATTTGCACATTATGATTTCCTGCTTGCAACGTTTGAAACTTCAAATGAATTTGAGACAACTTTATTTTATTTTATTTATTTATTTATGAATTATAGCTACAAAAATGTCATGTGCTAATAAAAGCCCATTCCATTCCCATGCTTCCACATATGCCAACATAGAGATTTTACATTGTCTTTGTTGGTTATTTTATTATTTTTTTTCAATTTTCTTTGGTAATTGACAATGAGATGTCACCAAATTAGATTTTGGTTCTTGCTTGATATAAGGGAGAATATAATGGATTTGAATCTGGACAAAACCCTCCTAAGTTATTGAATTATGGGTTCTTCTGATCAAAACATATAATATTATATATACAAAAATGATGATGAATGGATTGTAATACTAATAATTGGGTTAAGCAATTAATCTATATATATAAAGCGAAAGATAGAGAATGGTAAAACATTCAAAATACCAGAAAATGCAACTGAAATAATGGTGAAAGAGACATAAGGAGGAGGACGGAGGAGGGGAGGCTTGGCCCGAGGTGAAAGGTATGGGTGGTTCTTGTTAAGGTTTGATGGAGTGTGCGGTGGGTGGCTGTTGAAAACCTTTTCTTTTTTTCTTTTTAAAAAATTTTTTTTTTTTGGACTCAATCAATAGTGTTAAGTTAGGGTTAAAAGTGTTAAGTGAATGGAAGGGTATTTTAGGAATAATGGTGGGGGCAAAGATAGGATTGTGATTTTTCAAATTTTCATGGTGGGTGTGAAGATAAGATAGGTGGGGAAATAGGACAGGTGAGTGGAAATAGCAGCACATTATTTTTTTAATTCTAAAATAAATTTTAATTTTTTTATAAAAAAATCCTCTCGCATGCCCAAAAACGCGTGCGGAGAGACTAGTATATCATAATAGACAAATCTATACCCCCAAAAAAAAAAAAGGCTACAAAATTATGCAAAAATAGAAAATTTAGGATGATAACTGACTCTACAGGTTTAAAAAATCGAGTTTATCAATCAACACACAATAATCCACAGTATAAAAGGTATAAATACCCTAATTGTCGAAGCATACCACAATTTAGAGGGTCTCCAGCATATATGAAGTCACTATTCATCTTCTTCTATTTTTTAAACTTAATGGTTGTAGTTTTTCAATTTAAGCAATCCACGCCAAGAGAAAAGAGAAATATGGAATACTGAATTTTTAAATATATAAAAAATTAAAAAAAAATTTGAAAAGTAACTTAGTTCCGTACAGAAATATCATTAATTGGAGCATTTCAAACAAAAAGGTTCTGTAGTGTAGTGGTTAGCACTCTGGACTTTGAATCCAGCGACCTGGGTTCGACTCCCGGCAGGACCTTTTATTGTTTTGTTTTTTTGCTTTCGACTGCCGTTCTGTTTTGTTTTTGCTTTGGACAGTAAAATGGTTCGTACGATTAACGGAGATGTAGAATTGTGCCAAACATATTGACCAGAACGGCTTCATTTTAATGGGACTCAGAAGATTTTGGACTTCTCGTAAATAAAACCCACCCTTCCTTTTTCATTCGAGAAATTATATACGTAAGAAATGTTGTCCAAATATATTGTCCAAATATATGTTAAACAAATCCCCTGTTTCTCAAAGTTTGAAGAGAGAAGAAAAAAACACTATACATCCTCATGCCAAGAACTTGGCCTTCTTCACAATGTGGAGCTTTAAAAAGCCTGAGCATCTCAACCTGAAGGACTGTGGGAAAAACTCATTGGTGATTGACTCTCATCGCAATTGCATGATATCTTGCAACTGTATTTTCCAACACTGAGGGTCGAGTTCAGCCTGTCAATCATACAAACTGAAGTCAGTATGATAATCAAGTATACTAACAAGCAACCATTGTCAATTTTAATGTTTACATTAAGCTCGAAATTAAAAGCTTACTCGGAAGAACTTGTCTCTCCACTGAAACACGCAACCACGTGCTTCTAAATGTTCAAAAAGAGCTTGCGGTAGCAGCGTCTTGAAGGTTGCCTGGAGCTTTACCTTTGTTAGCCCCCTGCAGGCTAATAAAGCAGCTGCCAGCCCACTAGGGCTCAAGCCTTTCAAGTGTAAGATGGTTAAGCTCTGTAGGCAACTGATACTGGCTAAGGATAACAGCCCCACATCTGTAACAGAGCTATATGACAAATTAATCTGCAAGAAAGTATGAACGGACTGGTCAAATGAAACTGTCGTTCTCCGGTGAACTGTTTGGCTCCAGAAAAAGCAAGAAATGAGAAAGACTACCTGTCTAAGGTTCTGAGAAAAGTGAGCAAGCGGAATCATCCCGGCATCATCAATGCTGGAACACTTTTTTATGTCTAGCTTGGCCAGCTGCTTGCATCCCACAGCAATTGCTGCTAGACCCAAAGATGTGATAAGAGGACATCCTCGACTTTCAAAGGTGTTCAAGCTTGAGCATTTTGACAATGAGATTAATGAACTATCAGTAATGTCTTTACAGTAGGCTATATTAATCATCTCGAGTCCAGGGCAACCATTTGCAACAGCTGAAATGCCTGAATCTGAAATTCCTGTGCACCTGAACAAAACAACCGCATTCAGATTAGTTCCTTCTTGTATCAGTCTCTGAATATTTTTTTACACAAACACGTATTTGGGCAAACACCTAAAAGAGGTTGTAGACAAGATGGGATTTGTTTCCTATATACATGATTTATGTAGGCTTTTGAAGACACAGCCTTTTTAGATAATAATATTGAAAGAGAGAGTTCCATTCTATTTTCTGTGTTTTAGCATGCTTTAGAATCAAGAAGACCTTGATTAAGCACTCGGCATTTTCTCTAGCAGATTGTATATCTATTGTTGCTCTTGCTTGACCTACGTGTTACCTTGCATCATAAACATTCAGAAATCATGAATTACAAACCTGTATAGATCGAGCTCTACAAGCTTTGAGCAGCGCATTCCAATGTTTGCAACTCCCTCATCAGTAATGTTCAGGCAAATTCCTAATTTTAAGCTGGAGAGATTAGAACATCTACAGATGGACTTCAGACCTGCAAATAGAAGGAACATAACTACATAAGTATGGAAATTACAGTAGTGCTTAAAGAATTACACTAAGGTTAAGTAAGGTAAAAACCTTCATCATCAACTTCGTTATCTGTTATGTCAATCTCCTCAAGAAATTGGCATCTCTGTCCAATGAGGACAAATGCTTCTCTAGGAACCAGGGTACATGACTCCATCCTAAGAGAAGTGAGTGCGGTGCATGAATTTGTAATGTGGTCAATAGAAGCATAAGTTATCTTTCGGCAACATGTGATGTCCAGCTTCCGCAGATCCTTGTGTTTTGTCAGAAGGGAGGAGAGACTCTCATTAGTCACCTCTGCACATTTACTTAAGCTCAGCTCCCTTAACGATGCACACCAGTTTCCGATGGCTTTTAGTCCAGCATAGGTAACCGGGCAATCATCTAACTTGATTGACTGCAACATTGGAAGCTTTTTCAAACTATCGGCAAGAGCAAGAGTCACCTGACCACCAGTGCCACCACAGTGCAAATTGTGAGCTAAGAAATTACAATATAACTATTACAAAAACACTAAGAAAGTCAGGACTTACAGGAGAGCCATGTGACAATATGATTTGCTCTAGAAATCCGCCGCTGCCGCCAGTTAGAGAGGACAACCCAACGTGAGTAATGTTCTGACAACTTGATATGTCAAGTTTCTGTCAAAAGTAAAACAAGTGCAGATGTCAAAATTTGTAGAAGCAGAAATGCACTCTGACAAGTAACAAGCAAGAAGTACAAAATCTAAAGGCTGTTGGTCCTTTCTTTTTTTTCAGCCTTGGGGCTAAAATTGTCTATACCAACTAGCATCAAATTAATTTTGTCCAAACCAAATCATTTCGTGTAATCATAGAAGAGATATTAAAAGTCGAAGGTTTTAACTTTTTAGTATCACATATGACAACCACAATATAATTATACAAATGTTATGTTATTAATACAAGATGCCAGAGACAACAACAGGGGCCTCTGAAACCGAACCAGCTAAGAATAACTACCTTAAGCGACTTGCACCCATGTTTGAGGCCTGAAAGGCTGTCATCATCGATACCAAAGCATCCTTCTAGAACCAAATCTTCAAGATATTGTAACTTGAAGATCGATGGTAAGCATTTGTCTGTGATCTGCAAATCAAGAAAAACAAATCATTATGAAGCCACTCAAGATCAAAGCATACCTACCGATCATCTTGACACACAATGAGAATTGAAGATTGGAAAAGAAAATTAAAGTTGACCAAGACAAAGATCCAGTCTTTGGAATAACATAACACAAAAGCAGAGTGCTTTTCAAAGCAAAACAAGATTAAATCGAACAAAAACAACAATTACCATTCAGGGTATAAAATTAACAACAAAAACACGAACTAGATCAGTATAAACACGAATTAAATCAATGAAAACAAGAATTTACCTTTCAGGGTATAAAGCTAACACTAAAAACATGAATTAAATCAAAGCACTTACCGGCAAGTAAGAGAGATCCAAACTTCGAATATCTTTACACTTGACAGCAAGCAATCCCACCCCCAAGTCACCAACACCAGGACACCATTTCAAGCTAATCAATCTCAGCTTCCTACACCCAACTGCTATACACCCAACACCCATATCTGTGATCTGCTTACATCTCCCCAACCAAAGCTTCTCCAAGTTCTTTGCTTCAGCCAAAGCCGCAACCGCAGAGTCTCTGAGCTCAGTGGCGTTTGACAAGTCGATCTCCACCAGATTCTTGCAATTCACGGCCAAACTCAGCAACCCAGCTCCTGAAAAGCAATTGGACCCTGAAAGATCGATTGACCGGAGGCTAGACATGCACGCATTTGAGATGGTGGTGAGAGAAGTGTCTGTGATTCGAGGGCAGAGCGTGAGATCGATGTGGGAGACATGTGGGTATCGGTTAAGGACTTTTGGGATGTGCTCTGAGCATAAAGGCTTGAGCTTCTTGCGGTGCTTGGCTTCTATGGCGTAGAAGGACTTGCAGGCTAAAGAGAAAGCCTTTTTGTCAATTGGATTTTGGTTAAGAAAGTCTAGGATTATGAATATGATTTCCTCTGAGAGAAAATGGAACAGATGATTGTTGTTGTTCATGTTGCTGTTGAATGTTACAATGGTTCTTTGCCTCTTCATGGTTTTGGAGGTGTCTGAAATTTTTGGGATTTGGATGAGAAAATGAGAGTTGAAGAGGTTGGATTTTTTTATAGGTGAAGATGGAGAAATAATGGTTTTTTGAGGCTTTGAAGTAACCGTTGGCAGAAAATCTGGTTTTCTGTTTGGGTAAGTTGGGTAGCTCAGGAGGGGGAGTGAAGATGAAGAAGAACTGAATGACTCTAATGGCCCTGTGCTCTCGTTCATAATAGCTCTTTATATTCTTGTTTGTTTCGTTTGAAAGGACTATTTTACCCTTCATCCCCAATTGGCTATAGTATAATTTTTTTTGGGTCAACATATAGTATTTACAAGATGACCCAAATAACAAGATAAAATCCAATGAAATAGACTTCTTTTTTTTTTGGTATAGAAGTTGTAGGGAGGATGATAGTTCTACAATGAGGGGCTCAAGAATGGAATAGATTAGAGAATTTGTGTTCATATATTTTGCCTAGAATTGTAATGACTTAGTGTTTTATAATGAGATCTTTCTACAACACGAATTCTTATTTAGATCCTTATATTATAGGATATGAATTAATGATGAATTGTATTCTTGTTCAGTACGAGCTCGTACAAAAAAAAAACACTAAAGTGTTTGAAAATAAGGTTTGAGATTTGAAAACACGAAGTTTTATATTCTTATTGTGAATGAGAGTATAAATAATATATTATTAAAATTGTAACTGAACGAGCATTCTAGTTAAGTGCTTCAATTTTTATGACTTTTTCTTCCATAAGATTTAAACTAACAACTTTTCAACAAAAGAAAAAAAAAAGTGAAGATTTCACCAAATGGTGATTGGCGCTTGTGACTTTCTCCTTAAATATTTGATTGTAATACACCCAAGCCAAAATAATTAGATGAAAAAACAAGAGAAAGTGGTGAAATTTGGTAATATGGAAAACAAGGGGTAGTTTGGTCATTTAGGATGTCAAAGGAGACTCCGTACGGTTGAAGGACAGTGAAGGACGGGCGGTGATTAGGGAAGGGAGGCGGGGGTAGTTTAGGTATTAAAAAGTCGTTTTCTTATCTCTCAAAGCAGCTTATTTGGTGGAGGACCTATGTGAGGAAGGACAGATTCAAGTGCAGACAGTACGAACAACCTGACAAAATAAATAAAATAAAATAGAAAAATATATAATAATAAAAAAATACGCAAATGGAAATAAGATATTCGAGTAGATATTGCCGTACTTATATAGACTCATTTACGTAGTACAAGCCTTACTCAGATAAGAACGGTTGGAGAGAGAAAATTTTAAAAAGCTACGAAACCAATCAAGTCAATTTTCAAAAACAAAATAAATATTTTTTCTTTTCTTTACTTTTCCAGATATTGGTCTCAGGGAGGTTGTGACTCATGCAGGGCTATGTGGGCTATTTGTGTTCCCAAAATGTCCCTACTGTTTTTTCGATATTACAGTCATGCCATTGAGCTAGTGCTCTCATCCTGGATTTGCAAATGATTTGCGGCTCATCTGCACTTCACATGTTGAACAAGATAATATCAGAATAATTTTTTTTTTCTTCTGATATTATCTTTTGCACAAAACTATGATATGATCTGAGGAAAGTATTTTGAGAAGACCTAACAAATAAAGGCAATAACTAGAGAAGAAGAATTTATGAATAAAGAAATGATATAGAATATTGTGTGCTTCAGAAAAAATCTTATTGCGGGATGATTCTACTGAACCTACCCATGTGTTGGTTGAGCTGGCCAAAAGCATAAATAATTACATCAATTCATTTTTATTATTCTTGCCTTTAGATTTTATGTGAAAATGAATTTTTTTAAAGGCACTAAAATGTTCCGATTTTCTTGCGTACAACCTATGTGCTAGGTACGTAGACAATATCAACCGTTGGATGAGCTTTAAAAGCATTGAGTGATTAGAGTATCTACCCGGCCAATGGTGGATACTAGTTAATATAGTGACGAAACTATGATTTCACATTAGAAGGGACCCTTCATAAAATTTTAAAACATAATTCGAATAGAAACGCTCAAGCGCTAACCGTTTAATAAGTTAATATGATACTAATTACTAGGAGTTTTTAGTGCAAATATCATAACCTAACATAGAAGATTTAGAGAAAATTGAAGAATGATTAAGAAGTTTTATGATTAATATGTAGATAAAAAGAACCCATTTGAGAGTAAATATACCAAAAATAATCTAATAAATAAATAAAAGGGTTAAAAAGATGGAGGGAGGGAGGGCCTAATACATAAATGAAAATGTACTTGGACGAATTCAAATGGAATGATTGTAGAATTTGAAATTGTACAATGTTCGTACATGAAATGATTGTCGTCAGTGACGAATGCTGGTTGACAATATTTTATAATAATTTTTAATCACCTCCCCATTAGAACCATAATAATATTTATTTTTATGTTTATGCATTGCAATCGAGTTGTCATTTAGGTAAGCGTCTCTTTCTTACCAGACACAAATAAAGCTCAACTTGTGAATTAAACATGCTGTGCTGAATGATTTGAGTTTAAATTAATTTAGACTCTGCTAATTATACTTTTTATGATATATTTTAAGAATAATTTTGGTGGTGAAATGTTCAAAGGTCCCTTTCTTTTTTGTAACATTGAACACGTATAATATATATGCGCAAAGTCCAAGCTTCCGCAGATTTGATTAGTCATTTTTGCACCATATCAATATGACCAAGTCACCACTTCCCCAACTACAATATTTTCTCATGCAACCAAACCCACTTTCTATAATCTTTAACCTTTTGAAAATATAAAATAAAATAAAAATCCTAGTACGGCAGCTAGGTACCTTCTCCCTCCACCTCTTTACCTGCTGTGATGGAGTGATTGGAGCCAGAGAGAGACTCAAAAGTCACAATCCATGTTGCAATATACCCACGCACACCAACATAGAGGTGGAGCTAAAATCTCCTCATAATTAAATGTTTCACGAATTAGTATCAATCGTGACACAAATATTTGATTAATTGTGAATCGTTGATGCATTATTGTATTGATCGATCTATCTTTTATCTTACATTATGAGAAAACTTTTGGCTAAGATTTGTCACAGTACCTTCCAGTACTTTTTTGGCCAGCTATACAGATAGATACGAATAATTGTACAAGGGTGGCCAAGTACATGAGCAAGAGTTGGTGAGAACTTGTACGCAATGTCATAGGCCGCCACGTGATTGAATTGTCTTGGCAGTCATTTTCACAGTCAATTCATTGCACAATTTCATTTCGAATTAGTTAAACTTTTCCTTATGTTCCGTAAATGATGCAGATTACAGATAATTTTTTATAATTTCATCTAGATTCTAGAACTTGGTCGACACTTTGATAATTTTTTATTTTTTATTTTTATTTTTAAAGAAAGTAAAAAGCTAAAGCATGGACTTTCGTAAAAGTCTGCTTTCGAATCCTCAGATTGAATTGGGTTTTACTGCTTTGCAGATGAAGTTTCTAGATATAGTACGGCAACAAACCCTCTTTTAACTCCATCAGCAGAGAATTACCACATCATCATTTGTCATCATTTTAATGATTCTGTTTTTTTTTAAATTTTAAACTTTGGTTGAACAACTTGCATTAATTCCGTGTTATCTTGTTGCCCAAAACAAAACAAAACAAAACAAACCTACCCTCTCTCTCTCTCTCTCTTCAAGTCTTGAGAAATTTCTTCCTTGAGAAAAAGTCACTGTACGGACAAATTGGCTGGATTCTTAAAATTTGACAAAACCATCTACTAGATGACCAAAAGGGAAACGGACTTTCGGGGCTATTTGTAGCAGCCACATATAAGTAATAGGTCACTGGCCCAACGATATGACCTTCAAGTTGAGGGTTTTTGGTGTCAAACTCAAACGTGGAGTTGCTATACTTCCACATGAACTTCAACACAAGTGAGAATGAATTTGACTATCCAAAATATCCTTTTTCAAAAGCATAACGTGTATAACAAAAGGTCATTTTACCATTTACCTTGTCCATAAATCACTACTCTTGAATTTTTTCTTTTTGGTTGAGAAAGATATTTTATTAAAAAAAAATATAATAAGATGTGTATAATTAATAACCAGAATAATTAATTCACAATTCAAACGTATCAATCAAGAACAAAAGCAAATCTTAAAAGATTCGCGACCTGAATACAATCACAAAGTAAATTGAATCACTCACTAAGAGAGTATGACTAAGCTAAGTACACGCTATAAAGATAATACAATGCTAAAATAATTTACAAGGTCCGTAATTTAAATATTGCCAATGACATTTTGGTAATGTCACACCTTTTTGGAGGAGAAAAAAAAAACCCAGTACATATACATGCCTATAAAAATATATCAAAAATACATATGGAACACGGTGGCAAGGCCCAACAATGCGATTATGAAGATGTTGTAAAGCATTTAAGCCACGGAGGTAATTTCTCAAAATGGAGGAGGTGTTTTCGTATGCGGTAAAGGTGCAGGGTATAGAGTAGTGCAGCCAATGTTACCGCAGCAAACGACAGCAAATTCAACTTCCAAAAATCCTAAACAACAACATGGGTTAATAACTTAATATAATTTTGAACCTGAAGATTCTGTAACTGAGAAATGTCACATGCATATATGATGCTCATGATGATGGGGATGATCTAGTGCATGTCCAATTCTTAGAGGCCCATGCTTTAGATATTGAGAATGTGCAGAGACTTGTCAAATATTAAGGAATCTTGGATTTTCAACCTATGGATTTATAAGGTTGAACTCGAACATGGGGACACTGACAAACACATGAACAGGACTATTTTGGTCTTTAGGTACAAAACAAAAATGGAACCAGTTCAAATTAGAAGAAATTGTCAAAAATTGTATTCACGTGACAAAAACTTACACGAAATGGATTCATGTATCGCATCTTTTTATTCATGTGACTGACACATGACAAGAGAGAACGGAAATTACATGAACCCGTGACAAACTAGTTTTTCTCCACTAAATTATAGGAAGTGATAAATTGTATATAAATTACCTGTGGATTAGATATAATTATTCCCATGACATAACCCATCAAATCCATGCCAGACTGAAGGGAGTTTTGAACACCTCCCACTATACAACGATCGAATTCAGGTACTTGGTCCTGTTCAAAATGAAGATATGTTACATATATTTTGTAAGACATCAAACAAATGCTGAAAATACATTCATCACAAATCAAAGAAATCCCAAAAGAAGATTTATAACAAGATATCTTGTTCTGCTTACCTGCATTTGTTGGATTACTGCTAAATCAAACATCCACAATCCAAGCCGAGAGGTAGCCACTCCTGCCATCAGCAAATATGCTGATAAAAGGCTATTATGGACCCAAATTGAAGCAACACATAGGAGGAGGAAGGTCCACTGCATATTCAAACCACATAAACACCAGAAACTAATGTGAGGGTCCAAAGTTCCCATGAAAAGGGATTGGCATTTGAAAAATGTCACTTGAAAAAGAATTTGATGTTCTAATGTATATGCTGAAGTTTTTTTACCTGAGACCAGATAGACCAGAGCCCGGTTCTGAGTGTTAAAATATGAGATTGCAAGACAGGATAAACAATTGTAGCAGCAATTCCAATTGCAGCACTTATTCCACGAGCTATCCCGATAGCATATGCAGGTGTGCCTTGCCATTCTAGGGTAGCTGTCATCAATGTTCCAAAGCTGAAAATAATAGATTAATTGGGTAAGAACAGCTAGATTATAAAGCCAAAGTCACAAGAACAGAAAAAGAAAAAGAAAAAAAGAAGAAGTTAGGTTGTGACCTGAGGACAGTGAAAAATAGTAAAGCCAGAGCTACTCCAGGGAGTACAACATCTTGCTGCAAATACACTTTCCATGCTCCAACATAAGGGATCCTTGAGACCGCTTCTGTTATTCTCTTTATCCAGCTTTCTTCAGCCGGTTGTGAATCATTTTCATCATGAGAAAGCAAACTAATTCTTTCCTGATCAGAGGTAGATGTGCTCTCTTCCACATCAGTCCTTGAAGGTCTTGATATCTTCCTTTGGCTGCTTTCGCCTAAAGCCGGAATCCCATTATATACAGAGATGAAGAGCCAATATTCCAGCCAAATAGATATGGTGTTCCAGAGGGCTAAAGTTAAAGCAGAAGCCTTTAGTGATACAAAGCTGATAATGAAGCCAGTTAGCACAGGAGCACATAGCTTGCAGAAGAGGTCAATACGCCTAAGGACTGAATTCATCTTGGTCAGTAGTACTTCTGGATCAGAATGGCATTCTGATATCACCACCACCCTGCAGAAAGAGCAGTTGAAACATATACATTGAAAGCAGAAAAATATAAATTGGAGAAGGGTGGTAAGTGTGGATCAAAAATTAGCTTTCACAGAAAAAAAAAAAAAAGAAGTGCTTTTTTAAAGGATCATATGTTATTTCATTGTAATGAAAGTCTGTGAGTAATTAGACATCTATTTACCAGTCTCTTTCGACTAAGATGGTGCCAGCAAGAGTGGAAAGAACTCCAACAGCTCCTGAGATGTTGGTTAATATTACAAGCAAGACGAATGCATTAAAACTTGTGAGCTTCAAATCTGAGTAGACTAGCAACGCCATTACGGTGCCTCCAGCAATCATAAAAGAGAGGTTCTGTGTTACCAACCAAAGCCAGAGAACCTGTGCATGTTATATAGAGTTGTAAGATCATGTAACATAATTTTACAATTCTTATCTATCTGTGTCTCTCTTTTCTTGTAAGTTTCATAAGTTAGTCTACCTTTACATATGGAAATCTATCCACCCAGTGTCCAATTAAGGGTCCGAAAAGCGCGGTAGAGGCTGATTCCACTGCACCATAGATAGCAGCAAAGAGTAGAGAATCTGGCCAAATGCTTATCATGTAAAGACCAACAGAGAATTCCCACATTCTGCAAAACAGGGAAAATTCAATGGAAATTAATACTCAAAACAAAACAAGGAGCCTTTTTCTTGTCTTCCTTGTACAAAGTTACAGGCGAAATTGATCATAACAATTAGAGTAATCAAATTAAATGTCACATGGAGGAGGCACAATCACAAATAGAAGTCAAATTATAAGTGTCTTAAACAGATGATAGGTTGATCTATAGGGAACTTGTTACTCCCATGAGCACAATTTCTGCCTACAATGTAGAAATATAAGAAGAAGAATGTGATAATTTGACTTTGTTTCTGTAATTTAATTTGCTTATTTCTTCCTTGAAAACATTTCTTGTGATAGCACTAATTAGCATGTTCAAAATCTTCAACTTGGTTTCTGTAATTTAATTTACTGATTTTCCTAGTAGTTGCTTAAGTTTGAAACAACTTTCAGCAGCAAAGTATGAAGAAAAAAAATATTAATTTCAATGTATATGTACACATCCTCTGACACAATGAAGACAGCCCAAATTCTAGTTGGGGAAAAACCTTAAACAGCACTAATAAACCACTAAAGTAAGTAGTGAGAGATGAGAAAAGCAGTGAACCTGGTACCCCATCTGGCCAAAAAGTGTCCTACGTATAAATATCTGATAAGATGAGAAGGAAGAGGATCATATTGAGAATTATAAGGCTCTTCTTGCACTTGGGCTTGAAGGGGCTCTCTCAGTTCCTGCTTCATTTCAGCTTCTCACCCTTATTGTAGCTTGTTTGAACAACAATGGCAGAACTCTGATTTCAGTTTTTATGGTGGTCCAGAAATGAAGACGATTTCACAGGTGATGGTGATGCATCATGCATTATGATGCCATCACATCATACCATAATTGCTCTCAAAATTTGAGATAATTATGATGATGATGATGTAGTAATTGGATCAGCATCTAGAAAAAATCAAATACCAAACGTGCATATATACAAAACAGTGTGAATATTTGTTGTTACGTGGTGCAAAACTAAAGGACTCTAGTTACTGATACAACAAAGATACTAATTAGTCACTTCGCTGTAAATCTCCAGTTGGTTTTGATCTGTTCAGAAGGAATATAAAATTGGGTGTCTATCCAGTGCGGCTCAGAAGCCCTATCTAAACCTGATATTATGCCACGTGACGCTACCTACCTTTTTTTTCCCCACTTTTCCACCAATTAAAAAATCCAATTAGTAGAAGGATGGTAATTGTAGACCACGTGGCAAAGTTCGCATTACAACAATCGTATCGTTATTTGAAAAATAACGTATTCATTTGTCACAAAATGTGTAATATTGCGTAAAATTTCAACTTCTCTATCATGGTGGAAAATGGAAACCCAAAATTGAACAATGTCGACCATAAATTGCACCGGTAAACATTGATTATATGATTGATTAGACAAGTTAAGCGCAATTAAGAGAATTCGAAACCGTCAAATGCGTGTCTACATGTACATCCAGATGGGAAACAAACAAAAGAGAGTCCGAGTTGGTTTTTGGCTCCACCTTAAACAAACATTACACGAAAAGTCAGATCTTCGTGAGACCTATGTCTTAATAAAATTGTATTTACATCATGCCGATGCCTTGGCTCTTAAGTAATGTTTATTTTCTTCGCGAGGTTTTGGCACTGAAATTGGGTACTATATTCATGTGTTTAGTAAATGCACCCAACAATACACATGACCTTCTCCGGAAGTATCGAAAACGACTAAAAGAATCGTCAGTATATGCTTTGCAATGTTTATCCAAGTAGCTTAAGAAGTCAAAGATGCCAATACAAATGGACAAAGTTCATAATTAATATTAAAAAAAATGTTTATATTAACTCAGCAGTTATTGAAGTGTATTGGATGCTAAACCATAAATATAGACTTTTCAAAGGCGTTTACCTAATACTTTTGTAATTTTGTGAGTAATTAGAGTCACAAGGTGCTTTACAATGAATAAATAAACACATCTTCCTGTTACTTAGCTGTGTCATGCTTGACAACCACAACAACTCCCATATTTTATTTTGGCAATAAGTAGCATGCTCAATATTTGTTTATCAAATGGTACCATGACGAGAGCCAGAATTCTATAACGAAGGTCTTATATATGGCCTTTAGGTAAGACCATATCCCCACTTACAGATCAGGTGCACTAAAATATATAGATGTTTTTCCTACACTAAATAGAATCCGCTGTAGCAAACTCACTAAAGGATATTAATTCATCCAGGTTCGACTTGGGGTGTTGGGTTCTCAAACAATAAAGTGAACTTTTTTTCAGTCCAAATGCAATAACCATCACATCGATCCTTCAATTTTTCATGTATTGAAAAAACTATATATATATATATATATATTTTTAAATATTTATATATATTTATATAAAGAAAATAAGTTTTTTTATATCAAGATGTGATTTTTTTTTTCCTATCAATAAAGGTGTGCTTATATACTATGTAACTTATAATCCTAAGAAAAAAAAAACATCATATGAATCTTGCCAAAGAATTATATAAAAAAATAATTTGACGGAGCACCAAACACAATATAACATAGTCAGACTATTTATCCAAAATAGCACCTAACGTCTTATAATTTTATAGATAAACAGTCCTCTCCAAAACAGATTAATATTATCCGACATAAATTAATCAGTACAGTCCGACGCACCAAACAAACCCTTAATGTAAGTATGTGGTGGCAATTCTTCACAATAACTCGAAGGAACTTTGGGAGATGAAAGTGCAATTAACAAATACTTGTTTTACCATGAAAATAAAGGTTTAGGTACATTGATAGGTCCAAAAAGAAAAAGACGACAAGGAAACGGAAGAAAGTATAAAGGCTTGATAAAGGCACATCAATGACTGAGGTCGGGCACGTTTCCAAGCACATCCTGCCACGAGAAGCACTACATTAGATCAATTTATCTGAATAAGCTAAGTTGAAAAAAGAGAGCATTACTTCTTGCCATCCATTATTTGGCAAAGCATTACAGTTATGTCTTGAGTTGAAATGAAATTCATTTATCATTCTAGGCTTTTCTTGCCACTCATTGGCGGCCCAGCACACGCACCATAGGAATGGTTCCTATGCGGTTTCATGTACCCAGTCTCATGAGGATTATCAATGAACAGCCATAAGTGGAGGGGGGAAGAAGATTGACAGTGCTGAATCCATTTCAAGTTTTCTATGCAGATACAAACATGATGCTAAACTATCTATCAGTAAACAAGCTGAACCAAAGATTATTGCAAATCTTCTGTGGGACAGCTAACACACACACACACACACACACACACACCAGCATACAGAGCTTGAAAGTTCATTCTTACTACATAGTTTGAACTTCTCTCTTCTTCAGAATTCAATTTGAACAGATCAAATCGAACAATTTTTACCAGAGGCAAATAAATGAAAAGCCTAGACAACAAAAACTCATTATCAATATTAAGTCGACAATAAGGGATTTTGAAAGGGCACTGCTATTTCATCACTCATATTATGTCATCTGGCACTCCTCTGAGTGGTTGATGAGAAATTCCGGAAGATGGAGAAGTAGAAGGAAGTCAAGGGTAAATCATGAAGGATAAAGGGAAGGAAATACGTGATTCTCCCTCCTCTTGATGGCTAGAAGGGGAGGGAAGTATGGAGGAAGGAAAAACAAAGCTACGTCCAATAAAACAGCAGACATCAATCCTCCCCCTTTCCCTCCCCCTCTATCATATATGTTTATTATTTCCACTCCCAAAAGACTCGAGAAAGAAGAGGCAAATTCTATGCTTGAAAATCTAGGGATAACAAACAATATTATGTATGTATCAACAGTAATAATGCAGAAAAACAACAATGAATAAAATATGGTGTGTCGATCAAAATTAAAATACTAACTATCAAGTAAGATCAATTATACACACACTCATAAAATGGAGTTTTCCAAACAAACGAAGGCAAAGAAAGCATATAAAGTGCAGACCCAGTTAAAGGAAACAAATCCAGCATCTTCAGAGTTCATAGGATTTATAAAAATTTTGAAATTTTTGACATGCTGGATCACGTACTCATTGTTAGTTCTTTCTGGATGGTATATTATTTAACTTGCCAGCAAAACAAGTATAAGAAGGCCAAGAATATACCAGCTCAAACTTTAATTGGACATGAAGGCGGACATGGTCCAGCTAAGAATCACCCTTCAATTCATCTGAATCTGAATCACTTGCATTATAACCTGCCACAGGTGCAGAAGACCAAACAGAGGCACATTCAATAATGAAAATGATGATTGAGACAATGTTAAATGCAAAGAGAGAAGTCAACCTGGCTGCTTATCACTGACTTTCCAAACTGAAGATCGCGTCCTTGACGCTCTTGTAATCCATATTCTTCCCTGCATTCACAAAGACCAAAAATTATTTGTAGAAGTACAAATCACAATTCAATCACAACTAAAGCTTTAATTATGGGAGACAAGTCCAATTTGCAATCAATATTCTAAACGTTTGTAATACAACCATATACTTTTTGTAATCCATATTCTAAACATTCAAACTCCAATTTGTAATGCCTTTGGTGCTTACTTGGCCAACAAAAACTATATGGTCAAGGTGATACCAAACACAAGCTTGCAACTTTAGCATAACAAGATCAAAACAAAACGCTTACAACTCTGTCTAATCTGATTAGGATAAGAGCATGAAAGCAAGATCAGAAAACTAAAAGCTCATAACTTTAAGCCTAAACCCCAAACCCCACTGAGAAACCAACAAAAGCCGAGAAATTAAAACAAACCCAATAAAGCATACCATATGGGCATCTCTGGGAACTCCATAACCGTTGTAATACATCTGACCCACCAAGACCTGCATGTTAATATCGCCGGCTTTGGCCTCTTTAAGCGTGTCTTTGAACCACCGCTTTATGCAATCCGATACGACCTCCGATAGCGGCAGACGGTGGTTGGTCTCCTTCTTTGAGCTGCTCTCAGTCTCCATCTCCTTCAACCGCGGCCGCTTCGACTTTTGGCCTATTTCTGGGTTCGGCGATGCGGACCTCGTATGCTTTGGAGTTATGAGACTCTGCGACGTCGTTTTGGCGACTTGGTACAGGCTGGCCGTCGAGGGAAGCGACTTTCCGATATAAAAATTGCAAACAAAGAAAACTTGTAAGTTGTAACTAACAAATATTGGAAAAGTTTAGGGCTTTTGGGTTTTTGAATTTGCTTACCTTAAATTTTTTTTTTTTTTTGATACAGTGAATACTGAATATTATCTGTATGGCATGTTATCTCTGTTTGGTTACTGAGAAAAACTGTTTTAAGAAAGTGGAGCGGAAATTGCAACGCAGCTTTCAGAAGACACAACCATTCGTGACTGCGCGAGCGTGTGTGTTAATCCCGAAGAGGAGAGAGAAAATGACATCCGATTATATCGTTGCCTTGTCTTAGTAGACCGACGTCGTTTCTGGCTGACTTGGAGTGGTCTTTGTTTTGTTTTCAAAGACTTTCCCCTTGGGTGATGTCTTTATTATATAGATGTGGTGGTTCTGGCGCTATTTGATTTTTGATCTTATCACCATCATTCATCACTCACTCATAAGAAAACGCTGTGCTAATAGCAGCGTTTCCATTGTCATGTGTGGGCCCTCAGCTGTCAACTTCCATGACGTGTGTGATGAGCTACGACATTGAATGTTTAGTCTTTCTGTAGTTTAGTTTTCTCATTAGCAACCCAAATATCGGATTTTGAGTTTGATTTAACCTCTGATTAATAGCAGACGCGGGTTAAATTAGGACGGCACTTCACACTGGTTAAGCATACAAGTAAACATGTTAATCATCTTCGAGATTATTGGCACCAAGGGGCTGGTATCAAAATTGGGTTTTTTAATCAAACTTCACCAATAATCTTTACATGAACAAGAACCATCAATGAAACAATGAAATCGGTTGTTATCCCGGATAATGATCTGTCTCTCTGTAATCTTTGAGATGAGCTTGATGGCCTCATGGCAATCACCGCATACACGAAGGTTCTTCACAACTCGAATTGTATCTTTAGGAGCAGTGCTTATGAGACCAAATGCAATGGCCAGCTTCTCACTGTGACAACCAAGGAAGTGCTCCTTCTCCTCCTCTTCTATGTCAAACAACACAAAGTCTGTGGTTGGAACATAACCTGCTGCTTTCAATTCCTTAGCCAACTCGTCGAGCTTTGCGTATATCTTCTCTGACAATGCATGGGACTTGTCTCCGACAAGGAATTCTTGAACAACCCCATTTACTTCGATCCAACTACAACCGGGGATTTTCTTCATCCCTTGCTCATTCATTCTTGACCTAGTGTCTGCTGCCTCATCCCATTTATGGCTTGCAGAGTAAATATTTGACAGGAGAACATAGTGTGCTGAGTTCCATGGTTCTAGCTCAATGAGTTGTTTCAGTACGAGTTCAGCCAATTGGGTTTGCCGATGTAGCCTGCATCCACCCAACAACGCTCCCCAAACGACTGAATTAGCCTTCATCGGCATAGTTTTGATTAGGTTATAAGCTTCATCCAACAAGCCAGCACGACTAAGAAGATCCACCATGCATCCATAATGCTCAATTGTATGAGCCAAAGAAAAGACACTAGTCATGTTATTGAAATACCTACGACCCTCGTCAACGAGACCAGCATGAGAACACCCACAAAGCAACCCCATGAATGTGTTCCCATCAGGTCGAATTCCATTTTTCTCAACTTGTCCGAAGAGTCCAAACACAGTTTTGACATGTCCATTCATGGCAAGGCCAGACATTGCAGCATTCCAAACCACATGGTCTCTTTTTTTCATCCCTTTAAAGACTTCCCAAGCTTGAATCATGCACCCACATTTGGCATACATGTCAATCAGAGCTGTACCAAGAACAGGGTTCACAAAAAATTCATGTTTATCCATCAAACTGCCAGCCCACTCCCCTAGTTCCAGGGCTCCTAATCTTGCACAAGCAGAAAGCACCCCAACCATGGCATAACAATCAGGTTTCAAATTTTCCTTCTGCATTTGAAAGAAGAGGTCTATGGCTTCTTTTGGAAGTCCATTTGATGCATATCCCTGAATCATACTACTCCAAGATACTATATCCTTCTCAAGCATTCCATCGAAGATACCCCGCGCCTTTTCCATCTGTCCACACTTGGCATACAAATCAACTAAGGAGGTGGCCACAAACACATTCTTTCCCATGCCAATCTCAGTTATGTATCTATCTATCCACTCCCCACTGCTTAAATCCCCTAACTTGCCGCACGCAGATAAAACCCGAACAAGGCTAAAACTATCAGGCCTCAAACCCATCTCCAGCAACCTGCGAAACGTATCAATAGCTTCTCTATATTGACCAGCTCCAATGTACCCACAAATGATGGCAGTCCAAGAAACCACATTCTTGTCGGGAATATCATCGAAAACCTTATGGGCATGTTCCAAATAGCCGCACTTAGCATACAAGCACAGCAAACTAGTTTTAACATAAACATCAAAATTGAACCCCGTTTTCACCACAAGGGTATGAATGTTCAAACCCAATGGAAAATCCGAACGCCTAGCACAAGCTTTCAAAACAAAAGGGAAGGTGAAGCTATTGGGCAAGATCCCCTCTGTTCGCATAGAAATAAAGAATTCGATAGCATCGTCGAAGCAATCGTCGGAAACCAGGCCACGAATCATGGTATTCCAAAGAAATATATTGGGTTGCGTAGTTTGGTCGAAGACGAGGCGAGAGTAGCTGGCGTGCCCAAAATCGAAGCCGGAGCGCAAGACCATGTTGAGAAGATAGTTGTCTTGGTCTAGGCCAAGGCGGAGAAGCCGAGCGTGGGCATGCTTGAGGTGCTTGAAGGAGTTGAAACCTTGAAGAAGGCATTGCTTGGTCTCCAAAGCTTTGGAAAGTACAGGGGAGGCTCTGTTGGGCAAGACTGTCATAACCAGGTTTCAACTGTGGAGCAAAGTTTGGAGAGCAACGACTCTACGGTCGTCTTGCTGTTATGTTATGGCGGCCGTGTTATATATGCTCTTATTTTCCCACCACTTTTAATATCTTATTATTATATTACAAATCTAAAAGTAGTTTAAAATTACTTTAAAAATAATTAAAAATTTTAATTAACATGTACTTTTTAACGAGGGAGAATTTTTTAGGAAATACTAGGTTATGAGTATTTCTTTTAATTGATGAGTGACTTAAATAAATTGTGTTTTTCTTATTGGGAAAATCGAGGGGTAAAAAATTAAGGTGACAGTAGCATCAATCTAAAATTTCTTTCTTGCTATATTTCTTCTGGATTTTAAGTTGCAGACGAACATTTGAAAGAATAGGTAAAACGAGAGGCCATGGAAGAATTAAAAACACTAAATCTAAATATTTGTTCTCTTTAAGAAGTTCCGCACGCCGACAAAACCATATGAACAGAAAAACAATGGCCACTGAAATATGAGCCAGAAAATGGAGTATATGGATACATATATATGCATTGTAAGAACCATTACATACAGGATTACAAAATTTCACTACATACTACATTTATATCACTCCAACAATTTACACCTGCCAATATCTTAAAAATGATTATACGCGGAAGTAGATTGGAACTGCGCTTGCACGCTGCGCCGCAGCTGTCATTCTTGTATAAAGCATTTGCCTCACACTAGATTTCCGTCAATAGAGCTGAGCGACGTTTCAACAAATAGATTTTCATTTGGGGGGCGGAGGAGGGGAGGAGAGAGAGAGAAAGGGGGTCGTATAATACACATGAATCTTGAGTAAAGAGGAGAATACACCAAACTACAGAAAATTCCAGATTTCTGTAAGGAGCATCCACCACCACTCAAAGCCATTAACGGCGCTGGTGAAGAGCTATAGTAGAATAATTCCCTTTAAGAATCACTCCAACTATCCTCATCATCTTCATCGCTTCCTGTCAATGCCTGTAACGAAATTCTCATGGTATTAAATTTATTAACTGACAAGGAAATATTGAGAGAGAGAGAGAGATAAATAGATAGAGACCTGGCGAATCGCATTTGCTTTCTCTAAGATGGCAGCAACCCTCAAGTTGGTTGTCGGACCCTGAATGCTGGGTCTTGTCACTGTTTGTCTTGTCACAGATGCAGGCTTCAAGTTGAAGGACTAAGGCAAGAAAATATTCACTCAATAATTTCCTACTTGAAAATAGATGGAACCCAGACCAAGAAATGGTGGGTGATGCAAAAGCAAAAAATACAACAAAAATTGGCAGCTCTAACCTTAGTTCTTATCTGTTGCAACAATGAATCTCTTTCATCTACCTTAGGTTCAACCTGAGGCCGAATTCGTTCAGTTACCTTTCTCAGCTGCAAAATGTCAACATGTTACAAAGGTATGTTGTAGAGCATATTCTGAAAGATAGACACCATAAAATGATAATCATTTACCTTGCTTTGGCCATGAGCAGTAACAGCATCAATCAGGGGATTTCTTGGACGAGGGAGCTTGCTAACTGGAATTCCATTGGACCTTCCAACTTCATAGTCTGACATTGCAGCAGAATTATTTGGAGACCATGTCGTTTCTCCCTCTGATGTTGTCAAACTATGCTGAGGCTGCTCATCTACCATTGTTGGTGCTGTCACAGATGTGGGAGGGGGTTTTCCGTGTTCCCATTCTGAATTTTTCAATGAATGTTCAAGTACCTTAGACTCTAAATCTGTTTCCAGTGTTAACTGCTGCAGAGGTAGGATAATTGCTCCATCAGAAGATTCAGGCTCATGTCTAAAAGTTGTACATTCAGTATGCGGTACCATGAATGGATTTGTACTAGACTGAACTTTTTCTCCTTCTAAAGCAAAGTGATTATGTCCAGACCTGTCATCAGATATCTCTGACGATGATAAAAATGGGTTTGGGAATTGCGCTCCCCCTAAATCAGGGAAACTGTATTGATAATTAGCATCATTAACTATGGCTGGTAAATGCAATGAATACGGGGCAGGGTGCACCACATTGCCCATCAAAGGTTCAGAAACATGTTGGGACTTCCCGTCTTCCACATATGTGAGAGGCAAAAATGGGTTCTGAGGCTGCAGCACCTCCCTCTGTGGTGCTGGTATATCAAATTGAGCTTTCTCATCAGCTTCTGATGGCTGTATTGGCAGGAATGAGGGTAGGGAGGGATGTTGCTTTCCTATCCTCCATTGCATAGGTGGTAGAGGTGGCAATGGTGGCATGTCCTCCAGATTGACCGCAGTTGCTTCAGGGACTAACCTAGGAAGGGTAGATTCTAATGGTTCCATTATTTGCTTTGTGACATCAACTTCCTGACCTGCTGATTCTGGTAAGACCACTGATGTTAAAGGTTGACTTGGGAGGTCTCGAGGACAAGATTCTGAGGAAGCATCCAAGCCTATGTCCTGATTGACGTTTTCTGTCGATGGTAACTCTTTGGATCTTTCCTCATCCATGTGATTTGGAGCCCCTATCTGTGCAGATTGAAGACTTGATGAGTTAGTACTTGCTCGATCTTCTTGCAAACATTCCACATCAAGTTGATCAGATTGGAACACCAGCGACTGCTCTAAGGCAGCTTCTGGCCGATCTGCTCCATCTCTTGGCAAATATTCCATATCAACTTGATTAGCTTGCAACTCCAATGATTTTTCTGAACTAGTTTCAGGCTCTGGGAGGTGGCACGTGGGTGAAGATACAACATCTTCCTTGTCACTCTGATCCAGAGATTGTGATTCGGACTCTGGATGGCTCATTTCTAAAGATGTTGAGGCTGTGGTCACATCATGGACAGCTAAACTGTTTTCAGACTGTTGATCGGGGGAAAAATTATGACCATTATCAGATATTTTTGAACTGGAATGGTCATAAGTAGTTGATTTGCTTGGGTTTGATTCTGCGGTGACATCACAGACAGCCAAACTGTTCTCAGTCAGTTCATCCAGATGACCACCATTGGTAGAACTGGAAAGGTCATAAGCAACTGATTTGCTTGAGTTTGATTCTGAATCCAGAGAAACAACTTCTTTTTTACTTGCTTCCTTTTGCACTTCTGAGTATGTGACAAATTCTGGAAAAACTACCTCATCCAATTCCGATTCTTTCTCTTGGGAATCCCCAAATCCAGGAAGAGATTCATGCAAATTTATAAAATTCCTTGGTGGAGAAGAAATTGCATTTGGAGACGAATGACTAACATCATTGACATGATCATCAGGTTGGGCAACAGCAGTATAGGGCACAGCCACAGTTTCTACATGAAGTGTTTCAGGTACCACATCATCTGACTTTGCATGATCCTCATGGCCTGGATAAGTGAGACAGTTAGATGGCAGTTCCACAGAAACTGTATCGCCACCCTCCACATCAGCACCACTGGTGACTAACCGTAACTCCTCACCATCCATGGTCCTAGATGTCTCTTCGACATCGATTTTCTGCTTATAATGTGGAGCAACCGCTTCTGCTGAGATGGATTCAAGTTGGGGAACATCCTCACTTAAATCAGAGATTTGCTGCTCTAATAGGCCATGTGTCTGCGGGGCATCCTGCTGCTCTATTAGGACATGTGTCTGCGGGGCATCCTGCTGCTCTATTAGGACATGTGTCTGCTGGGCATCCTGCTGCTCTATTAGACCATGTGTCTGTGGAGCATCCTGCTGCTCTATTAGGACATGTGTCTGCGGGGCATCCTGCTGCTCTATTAGGACATGTGTCTGCGGGGCATCCTGCTGCTCTATTAGGACATGTGTCTGCTGGGCATCCTGCTGCTCTATTATGCCATGTGTCTGTGGAGCATCCTGCTGCTCCAGTAGGCCATGTGTTTGTGGAGCATCTACTACAGGACATAACTCTTCTGTGCTCCATGCAGCATCCACAACAAATGGTATAACTTCAGAATTGACTGCAGTTGGTGTGACAGGATCATCAAGTTTGGAAGCCATGTTATCAGGATTTATAATATCTCTATAATAAGGCCGTACCATATTACCTGAAGGTGTTTGTACTTCTGGCAGTGCTGAGGAAGAGACCTGCTCTTCTGTGGGTGAAATACTTAAAAATGGTGAATCACTCTTTCTTCTGGCGAAGCTTTCTATAGAATCTTCATTAGCACACTGGGTCTGAGACATTTCATTCACAGCATTATTTCCAATTTGATCTTCAGAAGAAAGCTCTTCAACATCTGACAAATGCAGCAAAGCATCAGAACTGACACCTAAATCTTCATCATCTGATTCATCAACAGGATGGCTTGAAGAAGTATTTGTGAATTCATCCTTATTCTGGGAGGAATCGTTAGGGACAACAGCCAGAGAATCATCCAGATGTGTCCCATTTTCATTGATGTCTAATGATTTATAACCAACGTTAATTTCATCAGAGGGTGTTTCATCTAACACAAGTCCCGCCAATGATACCACTTGTGAGTTTGCCCCAGGGTCTGAATGTTGTAGTGTAGGACTTGTTTCCCTAACAAATGCACTGCAAGATGTATCTCCACTATCAGGAAGTACTTCTTCCTTAATGCATGCATTTTGAGACACCACATGCTCCTTCAATGTGGCTTCTAAAGACTCTGCAATTTCAGAGTTTTGGTCGGATGACATCTCAAAATTATCAGCTCCACAAGTTTCAGTAGAAGGGAATTCTTTAGCTGCTCCATTACACTCTGATGGTGTACTCTGAACCAAATTGCTTAAAGTATCAGAGTGTGAAATACTGGCTCTATCTTTTTCGAACGAATTCTTCCCGTCATCTGATGCAGAGGAATTCCCAATCGACTGAGAATCCGGAAACCGAGTTGGAAGATCCAGATGTTCCTCCTCATTTGCATCAGAGTCTGTCCCATATTTTTCAACATTCAGGAACCGCACATTGTTCTTAGGTTTATACTCATTGTCAGTTTCCATTTCTGAATCCATTGTAGCAAGAGCATCCATGTAATTGTCTACCTCACTGGTCATATCATCAGAACTGGAGGGGGTGGACCCCTCTACGCTACCTCCAGTTTTGTGTTCTCCATCACCTGCTAATCGCTTATCAACTGCCACCTTCTGTAGGTTGGAATAACTTTTATTAGTCTCAACATCAGAGTTTGGTTCAGACCCCTTTGCAACTTCTTCATCATAAGCCTCCCCATTAAAGCCATCCACAGATAGTTCTAATATAGCTTCTTGGGAGTTAGGTGAAGAGCTAGTGCTTTTGGTTTCTGGGGACATTGCTGCAGGACTCACAATACTGATGTCAAGTATTCTAAGCTCTGGCTCACCAGTATTATCTGAGGTCAATCTCAAGAGTGGTGGAGTAACAGAAGTTTCACAAACAAGTTTACGCTCTGGTGAAGGAGTCTCCAGAAATTTCTCCATGTAACTTTTCCCAGTTTTTGAGTCAACTGCAGATCCATTCAAATGTCTTTTCTTCAATTTCACAAGACGTGCAGGGTCACTGTGACCATTCTCAATACGCTCCTCCAGGAACAACTCATGCAATCTGTATTATTTGAAAAGTAAAGAGTCACCACTCAACCATCTATCCTTTAAACAGGCAGATTTAACAATAACTTGAATGATGATAATGCAGTAATATCAAAAAATAGTTCTCACTTGGCATGTGATGTCAGTGCAGCTTCTGGGGTTTCTCCATTCCTCCAGCGTGATCCTTTCTTCTGCGACACATAAAAGAACAATATAAATATTATAATGGCTTAAGTTTTATAGTACATAAGTGACTTTCCAACAGCAAAAGGAGAACCTAGTTTGCAAATCTTGAAGTCCAAAAAAGTAAAATTCCATGGGTTCCACACAGATATGCATGCAGGCATACCCTCCAAATCAAGATTAGGATATGCCTAGTACATACTTCCAGTCAAAGGAGTAGCATATGATAGAACTCAAGGCGCAGGTTTATAATTTTGATCTCAAAGAGATCAGGTGGCATATGTTTAAGTAAGATCGTCATAAAGAACTAGGCAACACAAGACCATGCACAACGATCATGGTCGCTGCCCATGGGTTGCAGCGAGCCTCTCATGGGAGCAGTCACATGTGGTATTTTTTTTATTTTTTTTTCAAGATTTATATTATACCTTTAAGTAATTTTATAAAATAGTAAATAACTGAGGGATGCAGCTATATGGCTGCATCTTTCAACAAAAAGGTATGTGTGGCTGGTCCTAAAGACAGAGATTTTAATGAGCATGAATATGTATAATTCTAACCATGGCCACAAAGTATAAGTTGTTTATAAGGCAATGAACATTCCATTGCAATACCTTCACTTTACGGATTTTCTTTTCTCTCTGCATCTCTACTGTCGCTATTGAGGATGCTGGTTCCACTTTAAAGAATGACGGATCAGTGTATCTCTTTAAACACGCCCCATCCCCAGCAACATCGAACCTGTTAGGATCAGAGAGATACCATTCATTTCTCAAGTTTCCAAAATCAATTCCCTTTAGTGTTTAGGTCAAAGTAGCATAAGTAAGCACAAATTAGTTAATCATACTTGTCCAAAAGGAATAACCGAGGAGGACCACGGCATTCTTCATAAGTATCCATTACAAAGCGAGGTAAGTCTCCACGGGTGATCATATTCTGTTCAGAACGCAGATTAGGATGCCAGTCAACCCCTGCAACAGAATTATGCACTCACATAACTACACTGTAATTAAATGTCAAGTATCAATTATGACCAAAAGAAAAACGTCTGCTATCAATGCATCATAATTTTGTAGCACTCACATGAATCATGCTACAAATAACTATGACAGAAAGATCCAATCAATTGTCATCTAACTGTTATGAAGGTGCATAACAAGTACTCAAACCTGAATTGGAAAAGAATGATGAATGATTAGTTTGAGATAGAAATGCCTTCTCGATTGAAGGAAAGTCTGCTTCAAGCTGTTGGACACGAACCACGAGACCGTGGCCTCTTGTTGCAGTTGCCATTACTTCTTCATGCAAGTCATGAAATATTTCAGCAGCAAACCTATAAGCAAAAATAACCAATTAAACTTTTTTTGTCAATAACCTACTAATTAAACTATTTAAAACTCCACAATAAAATTTCAATTATACAATATAGGGATATAATTCATCTGAAAAAAAAAAAAAAAAAGAGCAAAATTACATATCAGGCGAAAAGGCTGTAAACATGATTTCCTGAACAGAGAATTACTTGTTTATACATGTCCTGATTTGCAGTGGCCAAATTAAATCCCAATTCGAAAACATTTGAGTTTAATATGATCTTATAGCCAAAATTCATAACACATAGCAGACTCAAAATTCCTCAAATACTCCCAATTAGTGCACTTCAATCAGCCTAATCCAATGGTAATCTCCAAGAACTACATATTTAAACCCAGACAGTAAGCATAATTCGGCACTCGAGCCTAAACAGCAACACAATGAAGTAAATAAATTAAACTCGCGGTCAATCAAGTAATACAGTCTAAATCTGCACCAAAAATTCGGTATAAAGTTCGTGATTCTATCCAATCATCAACTCCAAAAGTCCAAAAATCGAACCCTAAAGGTTCAGCATTCTGGTTCCAGCCACGATTTTCAACACAATTCAAATCAAAAACCACACAAAAACAGTAAAAAGAAAAAAGAGGCTCACTCAGCAAGGTCGCCGAGCTGGCGCAGAACGCCGACGAGGCCAGCCATGGCCACGCCTTCCAAGAGAGCCTCTGGATCATCTCTATCGGCTGCTCCGTAGAGTTCCGGATCGGCCAAGCCGTACTCGTTCCTTATCTGGTACCTCGTCAACGGCATTCTTCACTTCTCGCCTCCGAGAAACCCTAACCTCTCAAAAACCGTATGCTATAATTATGTATCGCTCTGGCCTCTGCTCTTCGATTTCACATTTCCAGAAGGCAGAGAGCGGAAGAGAGAGAGTGAGTAAATGAATGAACATGCGGTGGTCAGAAAGACGTGAAGGGAGTGAGACAGAGAGAGAGAGAGAGACAGAGAGGGAGAGAGAAGGAATTAATTATATTTTTAACTAAGAATTTTGGAATGAAAGCAACGGTGCGAGTCAGTGAGTTGAGTTGCTCGGCGCGCGCATCTTGCCGCTTATAATGCGCTCGTTGTATTGAATCATGCTATTTATGCTGTAATACAATATCTTTGTTTGTTCAGGTTGGAATCGCCTGCCTTTCAGACCACAGCATGTTAGTGCTCCCTATCCAAAGTTTGTATAGAGAGCCAGCTAATGATGAAACAATTGGCTTGGAAATTACGCTGCTATTTTCTTTTTTTCTTTTTTTCTTTTTTTGGGGGTAATTAGGCTGTTCAACTTTTTATACTGAATTTGAATAACTATGAACCCTTGCACAATTTTTTTTATCAAAAATAAAATTATAGGTAAGTTGATCTTGACTGTGTTCACCTTCTTGCAATCATGTTTGAATCTATTACTTCGTAAATTATAGTAGTTTTAAACACTTTTATTATTCGAACTTGCCATGAACATTTTGCACACTAATAAAATAAAAAGAAGAAATTGCGAGAGATTTGTAGCCCTAAATAGAAGAAATTAAAATCCTTGAGAATCAAATTCAGCTCTAAACTTTTAAGACAAAATGATAGTGATTGTGCAAATTCAAACCATTCATGAGATTACACCCTAATGAATGATGACACCAAGAGAGGCAACTCTCTATTTTTAACTTAATTTTCTTTGTACATGATTTTTTCTACAAAAAGGGCTGGAGCAATCAGGTTTATATTTTAAAATACACAATTTTAATTTCTTTGTTGGCAACATTGAGTAATAAAATACATCACAGTCTTGTCTTAATCATTATGCTTTTTCCCCCCAAATCAGTATGCTTTTTTATTTCTTTTGCTGGTAGATCATTCAGACTTACCGCTGAGTAGTGCTTGCCAAACAAGTCTCCCATGTTCATAAGAAAAAAGTGATACAATTGCGAAACAAAAATTGAAAAATAGAAAGGAAAAATAAAAATTGTGATCATTTGAAGATCTTAACTGCTTGATTAAGAATAATGAGCTTAAGTTCTTATCACATTAGGGTCCAAGAGGAGCTATGGCGTTTTTTTTATATTTTATGGTGAGCTATGGTATAATTTTAAGCGATAGTATAAATTATCGAGAATTGAAATTTCTCACACACACACTACCATGATG